>NC_064811.1:30681350-30713768 GCF_023721935.1 Panthera uncia
TCTTCTTCTTCTTCTTCTTCTTCTTCTTCTCTTCTTCTTCTTCTCTTCTTCTTCTTCTTCTTCTTCTTCTTCTTCTTCTTCTTCTCCAAGATTTTAGTTTTAAGTAATCTCTACACCCAATGTGGGGCTCGAACTCACAACCCCGAAACCAAGAGTTGCACACTCCACTACACGTTCTGCTACAGCCAGGCGCCCCGTAGTAACTTCTATTTGATGAATGAATGAGCCTTAAGTGATTTTTTTTTTTAAATCCTAAAGACGTCATCCGTACTGTATGTTTTAGGTTGTTAGGGCTGCTGGAGCAGAGAACCACAGACGTGGTGGCTTAAAACAACAGAAATGTATTCTCTCACAGTTCTGGAGGCTAAAAGTCTGACATTAAGGTACCAGCAGGGCCTGGCTCCTCTGGAGGCTGGAGGGCAGGATGCTTCCTTGTCTCTTCCAGCTTCTGGTGATCCCACTTTCCTTGGTTCGTAGCAGCATTACCCCACTTTCTGCTTCCATCTTCACACGGCTCTATTCCTTCTGTGTTTCTCTTCTCCTAGGGCATTTGTCATAGGCATGAAGGTCTCACTCTACTCTGGGGTGACCTCATCTTAACTAATTACACCTGCTACAAGCCAAATTCCAAATAAGGTCAACATCCTGAGGTAGCAGGAGTTGAACATATCTTTTTGAGGAACACGGTTCAACCCATAACAATAGATACCCCAAAATGTACACTTAAGCACTCAGTTCTAACTCAAAGTGGACTGAGCCATGTAATCAAAACTCAGGACAAGAGACGGAACATGATCCGCACCCTGAAGTCCTCTCGTGCTTCCTTCCAGGCACCTGCCCACATCATCACCAGTAACCACTGTCTGCCCAACAGAATGGATTAGATTTTTCTTTTAGTCATAATTCACATACCAGAAAATTTATCTTTTAGAGTAAAAGATTCAGTAGTTTATGGTATACCCACAAAGTTGTGCAACCATCACCATTATCTAATTCCAGAGCATTTCCCTCACCTATGAAAGAAACCCCATACCCATTAGCAGTCATTTCCATCACACTCTGATTACTCTAGCGCCTGAGGAACCACTAACCTACTTTCTGTCTCTACTGACTTGCCACTTTGGACATTAATTTCGTATAAATGGAATCACACAGTATACGTCTGGCTTCTTTCATTCATGTCGTAGCATGTGTCAGTACCTCGCTTCTTCTTACGATCGAAAAATATTCTATTGTATGCATATACCACATATTGTTTATGCATTCTTCAGTTGATGGGCATCTGGGTTGCCTCCATTTTTTAGCTGTTAGAATAATGCTTCTATGAACATTCTTGCGTATGTTTTTGTATTGATCCATGTTTTCAATTCTCTTGGGTATGTAAGTGTATGTTTTTGTACTCTAATCATCCAGCGCAGTTCAAGGCCAACAGTAGATACCAGTTGATTGATTGCAGGTTAAAAGCAACCCTAACCTCTGAAAAGGCTAGCCTCTCCTACATAAGAGAATAATTTGGACACTTGAGAGGATTGTAGCTCTCCTACGTTTATTGGTGTTTATTGATGCATATTGTCTCTTTTCATTCATTCTTCCAAGGAGTTAATAATCATCTGCTTTTCCACATCATTGTTAGTGCAGGAAGCAGCACACTGCTCATGTGCTCAGAAAATGTCATCTGATGTCACCATGAAAGGGCATGTGCTTAAAATAACAAAATTAAATATTTTGGAAACTGTGAATTTTGGAGGAAAGAACCAGCAGGAAATAAAGCATATGCCTATTATCTTTCCCTGATGAGGGCATCAAAGAAGTACAGTGCTAGCGAGATCCCATGGGCTCTGCCCTGGACATCTGACAACAATGACGTAGACATAGTTATAGAAGCATGTTTCCAATTCTACCTCTTTACTTTTTATCATGTTTCAAAAGAGTGGATCCCTAGATAGATGATAGGTAGATAGATAGATAGATTCTTTTGAATGAATGTATAGCAGATAAGATACAAAAAATAATAAAACAAATACATGTGTATCTACTAACCCTGCTTAAGAAATAGAATATTATCAAACTTGTTGAAGGCTATCTCCCCCAATGAACCCACGATCCTGAATTTTGCGATAATGATTTGTGTTTTTATAATTTTATTACATTTGTATGTATCTCTAAGCAATTTATTTAGTTTTGTGTCCCTTTGAATTTTATAGAAATAGTATTCTACTGCTGCATTCTTCTTCCACGTGTCTTTTTCACTCAATATTCTGTTTGTAAGATTAATCCATATTGATACACTTTTATTTTTTTTGTATAAATTTTTTTTAATGTTTATTCATTTTTGAGAGACAGAGAGAGACAGAGCATGAGCGGGGAAGGGGCAGAGAGAGAGGGAGACGCAGAATCCGAAGCAGGCTCCCGGCTCTGAGCTGTCGGCACAGAGCCCGAGGCAGGGCTCGAACTCACAAACTGTGAGATCATGACCTGAGCCGAAGTCGGACGCTCAACCGACTGAGCCGCCCAGGAGCCCCCTCATATTGATACACTTTTAGTTTCTTCACCCTCGCTGCTCCATTTTATCTAAACACTATACATGTTTTCCTTTATGATGTCAGACACTTGTTTGCATTTTTTTGCTATTATAAGTGGTATTGCTGCGAACATTCTCATGCATATCTCTGGAATATGCATTTTTCTAAAGTGCACATACCCACACCCAAGAATGGAAATGCTGAACCATGAGGTATGTTCCTATTTATAAGATAATGGTCAATTAGTTTCCAAAGTGGTTTTTATCAATTTGTACCACTGGTATGTTAGGGATTCCCATTGCTTTATAGTCTCACTAACTCTTGGCATTGTCAGACTTCTTAATTTTGCCAGTATCGTGGGTCTAAAATAGTACCAGGAGCAGCTAGTCACTGGTGCATACCAGCTACCACAAAACTTAGTGTCTTAAACCAACACCCATTTATTATTTCTCACTAGTCAAGGGTAGGCTGGATGCTTCTGTTGATCTGGGCTAGGCTCTGCTGATCTCACCTGGGCTTGCTTGAGGCCTGCAGACAGCTGTCAGGTGACCAGTGGGTTGGCTGCTCTAGGATGGCCTCATGATTTAGCTCCATTCCACTAATGGAATCGTCTGGTAGGACAGTCCAGGCTTGTTCTCATGGCTTAGAGAGAAGAGTAAGAGAAAGAACAGAAATGCACAATTGCTTGTACAAGCTCTGCTTGCAATAAATTTGCTATTGTCAGGTTGGACATGGTGAAGTTCCGAATGAGTGAGGGAGAGCACTACCAAAGAGCATGGACACAGGGAGGCGTGAAAACTTGGGACGCTTTGCACACTCAGTTCTCCTAAGGGGTTTGAATTTATATTTCCTTGATTAGTATTGAGGTTAAATATCTTTCAAAACTTTTTTGGTCATTTGTACTTCCTCTTCTAAAATGCTACCCCAGGAGGTGCCTGGGTGGCGTATTCGGTTAAGCGTCCGACTTCAGCCAGGTCACGATCTTGCACTCCGTGAGTTCGAGCCCGGTGTCAGGCTCTGGGCTGATGGCTCGGAGCCTGGAGCCTGTTTCCGATTCTGTGCCTCCCTCTCTCTTTGCCCCTCCCCGTTCATGCTCTGTCTCTCTCTGTCCCAAAAATAAATAAAAAACGTTGAAAAAAAAATTTTTTTAAATGCTATCCCGGGCCTTGGGCACCTGGATGGCTCAGTTGGCTAAACGTCTGCCATGTTTTTGTGGTTCATAATTTCGAGCCCCCACTTTGGGCTCTGTGCTGACAGCATGGAACCTGCTTTGGATTCTCTCTCCCTTTCTCTCGGCCCTTCCCCCCGCTTGCCTCTCTTTCTCTCTCAAAAATAAACATTAAAAAAAAAAAGTAAAATGCTTCCACATGTCTTTTGCCTATTTTTATGCCAAGATTTTCTCTTTTTTTTATTCATTCAGAAGGGATTATTGTTATTATGATTATGAAACTAAACTTTAATCCTTTGTTAAGCAAATGTATGTTTCAAATATCTCCCCCTTTCTTTTTATTTTCTTTCTTTACTAAAATCAATTCATGATTTTTTTCTTACTTTTGGTATATGTGTATGCTTTTTTACATCTTATTTATGGCATCTCTCCACATCCCAAATCATTAGGATACTTTCTTATGTTCTCTTCTAATATTTAAAAGTTTTTGTTTTTCATACTTAATATACCAGGAGTTGATTTTTGCATCTGGTATGAAATAGAGATCCAACTTCCACTTTTTCCCATAGAAAAAAACATCACATCCTGGCACCGTTTATGGACTATACTCCCCTTTGCCCACTGCTCTGACTTGCTATAGTGGTAAAATGTCATGTTTCTATCTTTGTTTTATCTTTATTTCTATTCTGTTCCTCTGATCTCTTTGTCAACCCCTGCCCCACTGCCGTACTTTTTACAATTATAGTTTTATAATGAATTTTAATATCTGTTTGCAGCACATTTCCACACTTTGCTCTTCTCTAGAAGTATCTTGACTATTCTTGGCAATTTGGTTTTTCAGTTAAGTTTTGGGATCAGACTGTCAAGGCCCATGAAAAACCTATTGGAATTTGGATTGAAATTGGCGTTTCCTATAGATCAAATTGGGAGAAAACTGATGTCTTCACCATATTCGGTTTCTCTTGCCATTAACATGATATATCTTGGTATTATTTTATGTTTTTCTTTTTTGTTTTTAAGTTTATTTATTTATTTTGAGGGAGAGAGAGCACAAGCTAAGGAGGAGCCGACAGACGAAGGAGAGAGAGGATCCCAAGCAGGCTCTGCTCTGACAGCAGGCTCAAGCCCAGGAACCATGAGCTGAAATCAAGAGTCAGATGTTTAACCAACTGAGCCACCTGGGTGCCCCTACTTTATGTTTTTCAATAAATGTTAATAATTTTCTTTCTAAAGGTTTTGCCCAACCTTGTTAAATCTATTTATAGTTACCTTAATTTTCTTTCTGTAGTTATTGCAAATCCTTTTTTTAAGTATATTTTTAACTGTTGCTAGTATACAGAAAATATAACTGATTTTTATATCGTTCCTTGTGAGTTTTTTGTGGTTTCTGTGCCTATATGTGCAGATAGTCATATTATCTGCAAATGACCATAGTTTTATTTTTTCCTTTCCAATCCTTAGAGCTATTTAATTTTTGTCTTACGGCTCTGGCTATACCCTTCAGCACAATACTGACTAGACTAAAATTGGTGACAGTGGTATCTTTATTTTGCCCCTGATTTTAAAGGAAATGGTTCTCACATTTCATTCCTACATCTTTCTTCTTCTCTCATTGTGTCGCCGCTCGACTGGCTCAGGACGCTGAGAAGTTCGCAGCAGTTCAGCCACAAAGTATTGCTTCCTAATAGTTAACAGTTTGCTGATTTTCAAGTGTCTCCACGATTGCAAAGCGCAGTTATTTTCTAGCTAATTAATTATTTTCTAGGGTTATCACATATGGTTCTCACCTCACTGCGGAGTTAGACACTCTTTTTCTCCTGTGCTATGACGGATCAATTATATAATATATCAAAATCCAGTTGTTTGCACAGCTCTTGTTTTCTTCAGACAATAAACTTGCTCAGTATTCTTACACTTCCATTCATCTATCTGATGGAACACAATAGTATGAAATCAGTGTTTTTTCAAACATCTAAATTTTTAACTAAGGAGTTCATCAGAGAGAAGAGGTAGTGAATGAATATTTATTAATGGCCTTCTGTATATGCTTTACATTTTTACATGTAACCTATTTCCTATGTGTTATATACATATTACTGCCATTTAGCAACCAGAGAGCAACTACAATAATTCTATGATGTTGTCACTCTAAGTAAAGCAAGAAGTTAAAGGAAAACTTTCTCGCTTTGTCTCCTAACGTAACTAATTCAAGACTGAAATTGTTCTGAGTCAGGAAGGGAAACTTTATCCCATAAAGCACCATTGTACTTCCCACCTCTTCCCTATTATTAGTAGGAAACCTGCAGAAGGAACTAGCACAGCCCCGAGATGCCTCCCTTTTCTCTGAGTCACTTAACTTTAAATTACCTAGTGGTTCATGTGAGGAAAGGAACAACTGTGAATGTTGTCAGACTTCCAAATGCCTGGTAACAGTTGGGATAAAAATATAGGTGTTTATGTATGATGACATTATTGGGATCACAAAGCTTTCCTAAGATACGTTCCGGCCGGCGAATGGCTCTGTTCTCCACGCTGCCTGCTGGCTCGCCTCTTGGCAGGGATTTGCTGCTTTTTGTGCGAGTAAAGAAGCATTATAGTCATTGCCCTCAGAGCTAACTTCTATCCATCAGCTCATTTATCCTCTGGTAAAGCACATGGAACCTGTATTGTATACTCATCTTCTATCTTACAGACCTGTTCATCATTAGGCTTAAGATTGTATAGCTGTTTATATTCAGTCCTAAAAATAGAACACGCTTTTAGGGTCCTTTGGACTCAAATCATGCATTTCCCTTTCCTTACCCTATTTTTCTGCCCGGACACCAAACCAAGTAACAACAGCAGCGGGAAAAATACAAAACAAAATGCTTCGTGTGTGTATCTAATTTCAGATGTACCCGAGAAGCTGCTTTCTCCTTTATGACTTCTTACAAGATCACCTGGGAGCTTGAGAGAAATGGCTTTCCATGGACTATTCGTTCTGGAGGAGTGGAAGGGAACTACAGATTGGCAAACGGGCTTCCAGAGGAAGCATCAGCTCTGAGAAGGTCCCAGGGATATTGGGCCTGATCAGAATAGGTGCGGCAGGAATAGGGACTCGCTCTAAGGTGCCAAGAGGGCGAGGGTGACAGGAGAGACAAAAACATGAACTTTGCAGTCAGGTCTTGAGCAAGTGGTTAACTTCTCCATGCTTCAGTTTCCTCTTCTATACAAATTCAGTCTCATAATATCATGAGCACCTACCTTAGAGGATAGTGATGAGGATTAAGGACAGTAATGTAACTTTAAAGTAGACAAAGCTTTCTTAAATAGCACACACAAGGAATTGGCCACAAGAGAAAAGGTTGGTAAATTGGACTTCATCAAAATCAAGAAATTGTTTTTAAAGTTTTTGATTATTTTTTTTCCTACATTTATTTATTTTTGAGAAACAGTGAGACGGAGCGTGAGTGGGGGAGGGGCAGAGACAGAAGGAGACACAGAATCGAAAGCAGGCTCCAGGCTCTGAGCCAGCGGTCAGCACACAGCCTGATGCGGGGCTCGAATCCACAAACTGTGAGATCATGACCTGAGCCGAAGTCGGACGCTCAACCGACTGAGCCACCCAGGCGCCCCAAAAGTTTTTAATTTTCATTCCAGTATAGCTAACATACAATGTTATATTAGTTTCAAGTGTGCAATATAGTGATTCAACAATTCTTTACTTTGCTCAGTGCTCATGATGATAGGTGTTTTCTTAATCGCCTTCATCTATTTCACCCATTGCCCCACCCACCTCCCCTTGATGGTAACCATCAGTTTGTTCTCTAGAGTTGAATCTGTTTCTTGGCTTGTCTTTCTTTTTGTCCTTTGCTTCTTTGTTTTGTTTCTTAAATTCCACATATGAGTGAAATCATATTGTATTTGTCTTTCTCTGACTGACTTATTTCATTTAGCACAATATACTCTAATTCCATCCATGCCGTTGCAAATAGCAATATTTCATTGTTTTTTATGACTGAATAATATTCCATGGTGTGTGTGTATGTATATATATATATGTATATGTATACATATATACACACGTGTATACATATATGTATACACACACACACACACACACATACTAAGCTTTTTTATCCATTCATCAGTTGATACACACTTGGGCTGCTTCCATTTTGGCTATTATAAATAATGCTTCAGTAAACATAAGGGTGCATGTATCCCTCTGCACTCGTGTTTTTGTTTTTTAGGGGTAAATACCCATTAATACGATGTTGGATCATGCGGTAGTTCTATTTTTAACTTTCTGAGAAAACCCTGTATTGTTATTCACAGCGGCTGCACCAGTTTGCACTCCCACCAACAGTGTAAGAAAGTTCCTTTTTCTCCACATTCTTGCCAAGACTTGTTTCTTGTGTTTTTTATTTTAGCCATTCTGAGTGGTGTGAGGTGATATCTCATTATAGTTTTCATTTATATTTCCCTGATGATGAGTGACGTTGAGCATCTTTTCATACGTTTGTTGGCCATCTGGATGTCTGCTTTAGAGAAATGTCTGTCTGTTGTCATCTGTCCACTTTTTAATTGGATTATTTGGTTTTCAGGTGATGAATTGTATCAGTTCTTAATATATTTTGGATACTAACCCTTTATTGGATATGTCATTTACAAATATCTTCTCCCATTCAGTAGGTTGCCTTTTAGCTTTGTTGATCATTTCCTTTGTTGTGCAGGTTTTATTTTGATGTAGCCCCAGTACTTTACACGTCTTCTTTTTCTCTTGCCTTAGGAGACATATCTAGAAAAATGTTGCTGTAGCCAATCTCGGAGAAATTACTGTTTGTACTCTCTTCTAACATTTTTATGGTTTCTTGTCTCACGTTTAGGTCTTTAATTCATTCTGAGTTTATTTTTGTGTATGGTGTAAGGAAATTAAGAACTTTTATTAACTATAAGATATCATCAGCAGAGTGAAAAGTAAAGTGTGGTAGATTGTATTTTCCATAATATTTCCTAGATGATATGCTCATTCAGAACCTTTGGCATGGTCCCATCAAGGTCTATGTCTCAGGTCTCTTCCTTGAACCTGGATGGACCTCTGTGGCTGTTTGACTAATTCAATATGGCAGAAGCAATGCCATCGCACACTTAAGGCTAGAGCATAAAAAAACAAAAACAAAAAAACCATACAGTTTCCACCTCTCTTGGGATATTCACCCTTGGAACTCAACTACCATGCTATGAAGAAATAGAGGCCATATGAAAAATCCCATTTGGATAGGAACCAAGGCCTCCATCGCTCAGCTCAGCTGACAGTCCACATCAGCTTACATGAGTGAGCCATCTTGGGAGAAAATGTTCCATTTATATAAATTTCAAGAACAAGCAAAACTAAACTATGGTGAGAGAGGTCAGAATAACACCTGCCATGGAAAAGTTAAAGGTATTGTCTGGGAAATGGGAATGAGGGAGTCTGAGTGTTGGAAATATGTTGTATCATGATCTGGGTGGTGGTTATACAGGTGTATACATCTATAAAAATTCATTGAGACTCACTGTATAATAAAGATTTATGTACCTTACTGCATGTTATATATCAATCAATACTGTTCAGTGCAAGTAAATCACAAAGCACAGCGTCTGACATATAGTAAATGTTCAGTAAATGTTTGATAACATGAACCCAGATGCTTCGCACAGTAGTCAGTTGCTATTAAAGAGTAGCAAAGAACCCATAGCCCTGTGCTTTCCAGTGGGGTGCAGTGTATTTCCTGAGAGTTTGAGTTCTCTGAGTTGAATGTGACTGGAACAAGGGGAATATGGAAGAAGCAATCTGATCATTTTGTCTTCTCAGATCCAGGTTTGATAAAGCTCCGAGGCAAATCTTTCTTATTCCCAAGGGAACTATCAGTAGTACAGGTCCAAGGAAGAGTAAACACAAAATAGACTTATGTTTTAACAACCCTAGGACTGGGTCTGAGGTAATAAAATGGCCACGATAAATGTAATGTCTCTTAACAAAATGCCTTCTCCAGGGTTACCTTTCCTCAGAAAACAAACAAAATTACATGAGCTGGTGCATTTCACAGGGAATGTGACCAGGTAAACTGCCCAGCAGATAATCTGAAAATGAAATTGACTGGAGAAAGTGTCAAACACAGATGAACTGGTTTGAGAAGAGTCCTTTGTCATAGTTCAGAAGGAAGCTATGATTACCAAAGCAGCCATCAACAACAGAGAGAAACTCATGTCCACACGGATTAGAGGAAATTTACCAGTTTCTCAAGTGAGGGTTGGATAATGGTAGTTGACATATTACCAAACTCTAATTTCTATAGGAAATGTTCATCATTTAATCTATGTTTGATCTTCCCAGCAAACCAATGGGAAGCTCTCATCATCATCCAACATGATGGTCAACAGCTACACTTAACTATGGACTAACTTCTCCCTAGCAAATCTTAGTTTCTTAATTTTTCAAGACAAGAGCAGTCTATTTAAAAATTACAATGTTGGGACATCTGGATGGCTCAGTCTGTTGAGCAACTGACTCTTGATTTCAGCTCAGGTCATGATCTCACAGTTCATAAGTTCAAGCCCCACATTGGGCTCTGCACTAACAGCACGGAGTCTGCTTGGGATTCTCCCTCTCCCTCTCTCTCTGCCCCTTCCCACCCCCAAATAAATACACTTTAAAAAATTATAGTATTGAAGTAAACTCAAAAGATGAACACAAAATATTGGAATATTTTCCAATATTGAAAATAACTTTGATCCTTCCAAGTAGTCTTTGCTCATCCTTGAAACCTCTATTTGTTCATTTCTTATATTCAAACCATCACTGAGTCCTAAAAATACCTGGCATCTACCACCTTCTCTCCATTTCCATCCCAATAGATTGACTTCTTTCATATCTCACCTGGATAACTCCAATGGTCTGATTGAACTGGTTATGGCTTTTCATCTTAGTCCTCACCTACTTTACCCTACACTAACACCAAAGTGGGATCTTTTCAAAACACAAATCTGATCACTTTACCACTTTTCCCCTCCACTAAACCACTTCAATAGCTTTCCATTGCTTTGAAGATAAATACCAAATCCATAGTATGTCTATAAGGCCTGCATAAGTTTGACCCCTGCTCATCTCTTCAGCCATGACCTTGTGGCCACCAAATTAATTCAGGTCACATCTTGATTGCTCTTATGCAGGGACTTTGTGAACATTCAATTGCCACTGGCTGGGAAGTTCTTTACCTCTCTTGTTACCTAGTCAAACTCCATTATTTCTTCAGGTTTCATTTCAACCATCACTTATCAGTAAAGCCTTCCTTGAGCTCTTAGCATTTAGCACAGTTGAAAATTTTCCACTTATTTGTATGATTATTTGATTAGTCACCAACCCAATAAAGCAGAGTGCAAGCTTCTTGAGGCCAGAAATGATGTAGTTTTTGCTCATCATTGTATCACCAATGCCTGGCTTAGTGACTAGCACATGGAGGTGTTCAATAAATATTTGTTGAATGAATAAATGCATGAATTAATTAATGACATTTCAAGGTAGTACAGTCAAGAGTTATCCTGAGCCAAAATTTGGCCTTCTCTGATGTTACACTGTAGGTAATTCTGCCTCCAGGAATTGAGGAAGATACATGACTCATGACCCAAAAGCAGTGACTATGCCCATACTCTGAAAAGCCTTAGCTGAAACTCACAATGAAGCAGTTCATCCAGTAAAGGAATGCCCTATGGGAAAGGGGACTACAATAGGAATCAAATGTGTCACAGTAAAAATATCCTTGTGGTGCTCTTCATCCTGGTGTGAGAGAGGCTTCTCCTGAATGGAGATATGAGCAGCTGCCATTTGCTTAACCTGGCATCTGACTCTGCTTATTGTAATGGTTACAGAATTAGAATGTTCTCTATTCATACTCAATGAGCCATTCCTAGTGTTTAAAATAGAAGAAAATGGACTAAGGGAAAATGGAAGCCAAGAGTGCACTTCAGAAGGGATGGCATCTGGGAAGAGAACAGAGAAACGTCAAGATGTGAAGCTGGAGAAGACCATGCTAACTACATAAAGGAAGAATACTGTTCCACAACTCCAGCGTACTTAGTAAGGTCCAAGGGAAGTAGGGGGTGTTGGTTATAATGGTTGATTACTTGAATAGATTAAGATTAAAATTAGAGCACATTAGGCACCTGCTACCAAAAAGTTAGCATTTGCTACAAATTTCTGCTTAATCCAGAGATAGGAGGTACCTTGTGTTGAAAGTACATCTGAGACCATGATGATGTATTGGTAATAAGATTACTTGAATGGCCTCCTACATTCATGGTCTCTCTAGCTTCTAGGATAAATTGTCCTCACCATATTTCCCTGTCAATGCCAAAAATTCAGAAGCCGTTTTATTTCACCAGGAAATAAGCTTTATATCTTGGAGAATGCCTCATATTAAAGACTCTAGTCCTGGTCAGAGATATTTTGTACAGAGATTTTTGTACAGGTCACATCCATATGTGAGACTCAAAAGTTTTTAGTTACAATCTAAGAAACTAGTCATAAGAGACCCTCAGTGTGCAGAATGTGGGCTCAAATCGACAGATGGTTCCAGTGTGATATGGAATGCATTAAATCACCCATCCAATACTGGAACCCAAAACATGACGTCTAGGTCAGTGAGTAAAAAGAGAATATGAAAAATGTTTTGTTTGTCCCACCTTGTGACTGAGCATAATTAGGATCGTCATTCGGTACTGAGATGCTCACAGCTGGCCTGATTAGTGGTTGTGTCACATGGGTCAGTAGTTTCGTCTATGGATTTTGTGAAAGTTACAACAGGGTAGGTAGGCTCAGTATGTCACAATGCCTGCCCGGTGCTAATATTCTTTTCTCCAATTTTTCATTTTAAGAATGCACGCTCTTAAAGTGTGGTATTCAGAATATGACCTAGGGAACTTTGATATCTCTGTGTAGTAGTTCCTGGTTCCAGTGACTATATCATAAAATTGGTAGAATAGGATTATCCACTTACCTTACATCAATCCCACCCATTTCTAGTGTCAATTATTGATGAGAGGCCCTTGGGAACAAGGTCATATTGATAGAGAGAATTCAATCAATAATGAAGGGGAAATGCTGAACTACTAAATGTACCCTGCTTGAATCAGAAAAATACACATACCTCAAAATTGTACTTGGCAAGTCTCCACAATGCCTGGTTGTGGGCACTTTTCAGTGTTATTAATACAAGTACCTTTATGTGCTCCAAAACATGCAAAATTAATCTCCTACCAAAATCCGTATACAGTATGATCATATTACAGATTTCATTTTCTAGAAATTCAGTGACTTGCGTGAAGGTTCACAAAATAAGAAAAACAACTTTATATTTTTTAATTTTTTTAATGTTTATTTAATTTTGAAAGAGAGAGACACACGTGAGCAGGGTAGGGGCAGAGAGAGAGAGGTTCACAGCATCTGAAGCATACTCCAGCCTCTGAGCTGTCAGCACAGAGCCCAATGCAGGGCTCGAACCTATGAGCTGTGAGATCATGACCTGAGCTGAAGTCGGATGCTCAACTGACTGAGCCACCCAGGTGTCCCGAAAAAAACTTTAAGTAATGTTAGTATTATTGGAGATCTGTTCAGAATCAGATGGATCTATGTTCGAATATTATCTTCTCAAATTAAACAATATGCAGAAATTATTCTTAGTTTTTATACTCTAGTTTTACATGATAAATTCTAATATAAGCTATTTAAACTCAGTAAAACAAAGGTCTCCTAGGGACTTGGAGAGAAACAGTAAATATAATTACCATCAAGTAAAAACTACTATAGTCAAAAATTCAAGTGAATTGTTCTTAGTTTCCTAGCTATGTCATAAATGGAAATCAAGCTTATATCTATTTTTTAAATGCTAAGATCATAGGAAACTTCTAAAATTTTGATGCAGTATATTTCTGTTAGAGATACTGGTTTATTAATATACTTCAACTTAGATATAGTGGAGAACTTTGACTGCACTGTTCTAACCACAAATAAATTGGTGAGTTTTCCAACAAATAAGATGTAGTTTATTAGAAGCCAGAAAAACATTTTGGAGCAATTCTTTCCACTTACATTTGAGTTTCAACTATTTCCCTGTGAAAGGTCACACGTTACACTGCAAATGTGCCAGTATTTGTGGAATGGCCGTCTCTGAGTCATCACTTTACAGTGATGTGGACATTCTGGACACCATGTCTAGACATCTGCTTATTCAACGAGAACATGGGGCTTCTTGGGCCTCCTGCCAACTCTTGTACTCTCTGCTTAGCCCTGGATGAATCACTGCTGATCCCTAGAGCAACGCTTTTCAGTCGTTCAAATAGGATGAAAATCTGCCAGCCATCCCATCTTCTGTTCTACGTAGCAATCAGTGCTAAGCAAAAATATCATCTCTGAGGATTCTTCTGAGGTCTAAATAGATGACGTTGACGCTCCCCGGAAGATGCTTTGTCAATAGACAGAAGGGACTTATTATGATGGAATTGAAAATCCTTATGAAAGTACTGCAGATAAGACAGAATGTTTCAGTGCCTAAATAAAGTTTGCATGTCCAGCATGGCATCACTTTTCTGATTGCAAAAATAATACATGTTGGCTTTGGAAAAGAAAAAAATATATATATATTATATAATATATATTATATTATAATATATTTTTTTTTCTTTTATATATAATAATATATTTTATAATATATTATATATGTGTGTATATATTATATATTTACATATTATATAATACACATGTATATTTATATATAATATATATATAAAGATGATAATTAAAAAGCCTTGCCTATGATATAATTGAAAATATAAAAAAAAAATTTTAAGTTGATTGGCCCTTTTCCCCCTAAGGGTAATACTCAAAATAATATACTGATTTTCAAACAAACGTCTTTGTTGAATTAAATGCATTAATATAAATTTTCAAAGTGTTTTTCTTCTCTGTGTCTCTGAGAAATGTACCAAGTTCCTGGGGAGAATTTGCTATATAGTTAGAAGGATTTATATACATAATTACTAATATATATACATTTATTATATATATATATAAGCATGTAGTACACACATTTATACATTTTTAAGTTTATTTATTTTGAGAGAGAGAGAGAGTGTGTGAGTGCACGATCAGGGGAGGGGCAGAGAGAGAAGAGAGAGAGAATCCCAATCAGGCTCTGCACTGTCAGCATGGAGCCCCATGTGGGGCTCGAATTACAAACCATGAGATCATGACCTGAGCTAAAATCAAGAGTTGTACGTTTAAACCAACTGAGCCACCCAGGTGTCCCCACATATACGATATTTATAAGACACACATATAATACATGTTATACATAATATGCATACATCACACATAAAGTATATGTGTATATATATATACACACAAACACATTAGTGCACAAACACACATATACTGATACCTATATGTATATATGCATGCCAATATATGTATGTACCTATACATGCACATATACATAAACTGAAGTCTGCGGGCTTTAATTTACCTTTTCTTTAGATCCACCTAGATTCCTTGATTTAACAGTAGAAGCCCCATCCTTCTATCATTTTTCTCCCATTACCCCTTTAGTCAAGATAAAACTTTTTTTTTTTAACCTCATCATGCATTTTCTGGCCTCCAAGACCAGAAATGATGTTCACATCATTCTCTCCACCTGCAAAGCACTCTGTATCTCTCATGCTTGAGTCTTACCATTTAGTTATGGTAGTTAAGAGCATAAGTTTTGGTATCAGTTTGGGATCAAATTCTGAACCTGCTTCTGGCTTTGGGGTTTAAACAAGTTATTTAACTTCTATTTGCCTTTGTTTCCTCACCTAAAAAAGAAAGATAATAGTTCTCTATTTCATAGTTTTGTTATGATGATTAAATACATTAAAATATGGGGGCGCCTGGGTGGCTCAGTCGGTTAAGCAGTCGACTTCAGCTCAGGTCATGATTTCGCGGTCCATGAGTTTGAGCCCCGCGTCGGGCTCTGTGCTGACAGCTCAGAGCCTGGAGCCTACTTCGGATTCTGTGTCTCCCTCTCTCTCTGCCCTTCCTCCACTCATGCTCTGTCTCTCTCTGTCTCAGAAATAAATAAACATTAAAAAAATTAAAAAAATATATGGAAAGAATGTCCATGCTTGACTCATAGAATGCACTCAGACGAAGTTGTATAATATTACCCTCTTTTACTACTTATCAATTATAAATATACACTTATTTTTCATAATCTAGACTGCTTCTCCAATCTAGACTGCTTCATGAAATCAGTGATGTCTTAAAATTGCTCGTAGGTGAGACGACAGAAGTGTGAGAACATTCTATTGACACTTTTGGCTAGAAATGCTAGCATCAAAGAGTTTTAGTTTCCAGGAAACGTGGATGTCTGGAACACGTATAGAATCGCTGAAAGCATGAACTCTAGACTTACCCACTGGGTCTAACGCTCCTTGAGTCCTTGGTAAAGCTCCATAACCTCCCTGAGTCTCTCCTTGACATCTGTAATTTAAAAGTTTGTGTCATCATTGAATTACATAATGGATGGAAAGCATTAATCTGGTACAGAAAAAATAACATGAGCATAATCATAACTGCAAACATCTTTGAGGGCTTACTATGTACCAGACATGTAAAAATGTGTGTTCTAAAGGCTTCACATGGTTAAATTTATTTAATCCTCCCCCCAAATCTCCTGACAGGGTACTACTATTAACCCTACCTTCCAGTCAAGGAAACCAAGACCCAGAGAGGTGAAGTAACTTTTCCAGGATCCCGCTGTTGCTAAATGGCAGAGAGGGAGCTCCTAATCTGTATTCCTCATCTCCGCGCTATGCCGCTGCTCTGCCTGAGGTAAAACCAGCCATTCTGTGAACGCTTCGGAGAGACTGTGTTCCGGGGGGGTGGTGCGTCTGTCTGATTCACGGTGGTATCACCTGCCAGCCTTACTGCTTACACTAAGTAAATGTTCAACAGAGCAGTGAACAGACGATGTACTCAATATCCAGTCCCACCGAGGGTGATCTTTGGGGAGTTCAGACAAATCCCAGCAAGGACCAGTGATTGCAGACTTTATTAAACCTGGAGCGAAAGAAGTGGGCAGCACACTGACGTCTCTATCCATTAAAAAACAAAACAAAACAAAAACCTTTACAAAGAGAGAGCCCTCTTGCTCCAGGCAATGGAAATGTCCACCCTTAAGAAATGTTAAAACAGTTTCCTTTTGTGGCAAAACCCCAGCCAGAGCCACAGCATGGTTTTCTTGAGCTGGGGAGGGGATTAAACAGGTGAAGCATGGGATTTTTTTTTACGATAGTGAAACCATTCTGTATGATACTGTAATGGTGGATAAATGACACTATGCACTTGTCAAAACCTGTAGAACTCTACAGCACAAAAAGTGAACCTTAATGCATGCAAATTTTTAAAACATCTTGTAGTACAGGGAATCCTAGGATGGAATGTTGAACGTGACAAAACAATCTAATGTATTACAGATGCTGGAAACAATTTCATTGCAGAGTATAGGGGAAAGAGATGCTGACCCAAGTAACTTTAGATGTGAGCAGAGTCTGTGAGACCAAAAGTAGAAGAAACCATACACGAGCACTGCACTCTAGTTGAAAAAGAGGTTTCCCACAGAGGTACAGGTTAGCAATTCTGATACCACTATACATGTGTACTGAAATGGAACAATTTAGTAGATGGATGGTGTCTCAGCGTTAGAGTGGGAGTTTACAGGTAAGCAAGGGGAGAAGACTAGAATCACCCATAAGACAATGGGTTAGGGTTTGAGACCTCAGTATAAATGGATGTGTAGCTTAACATAGATATAGATGATTATATACAGAAATATTTATAGATATGTGTATATATAGGATGAGGTACACACATCTATCTCCTTGCTCTGTCGGCTGAGACAGCCTAGAAGCCGTGACACCCCAAGAGCAACAAGCCCACCTAGCAACCAGAACTTGGTTTCTAATACCATTGTTCAATAAATAAACCATGGCTTCTTGGAAAAACTGCTGATTCTAGGACTGGGTAGAAAATAGACAAGATGAGCCTGGAGAATCTTAATAGTTCCAGAAAGTAAGGAAGTGCTAACATACACACATTCACAATTAAGGGATATGTCAAATGGACACAAGAGCCAACTGAAAAGAACTCCCAAAGGTCAAAGCTGGAACAATTTGAGAAACGAAATCAATAAAGTAATATTGCATTATAACCCAAAGTATAAAATGAATATCCATGAGTTCATACTGATGTAAATAAATGATTAAGTAAATAAATAAATGAGAAGAAACAAGTCTCCTGTTTAGAATTCAAAATAATTTATATAGATAGTCTGCTCTCAAGGAGGTGGAGCCTACCTCACCATTCCTTAAGTGTGGGCTGTGCATAGTGACTTCCTCTCACAAAATAACTGTATGGTGGAGAATCTTGACAAACGGGTAATCAAGGTCAACTTCAACAGCAGCAAGCCATGTTGGTAGTATGTACCTTTGATATACTACGATGAGAGTATCATGTTGTCTTTGTAGCCTTCCTTTCAAAAACTTGTAATCCCAATCTAATCACGGAAAACATTAGACAAGTACCAATTGAGGGACGTTTTACAATGTACTTGACCAGTATGCCTCAACCAGTATTCTCAAGGGAAGCAAAAACAAGCAAGTCTGAGAAACTGTCACAGCCAAGAGGAGCCTAAGGAGACATGACTACTATGTAATGTGGCATTTTGGATGGATGGGATACTGGAACAGAAAAAAAAAAAATTTTAAAGGACATCAGGTAAAAAACTAAGGAAATCTAAATAAAGTATGGACTTTAGTTAATAATAATGTACCAATGTTAGTTCATTTCACATCTTGTCTGTAAATCTAAAACTGACCTAAAATAAAAAGGTTATTGGCCAAAAGAAAAATCTAGCTATAAAACCAATTTTATAGATTTTATGGGAAGCCTAAGGAGAAGGTTATATCACACTTTGCAGCTAAGCTTAATCATGCTTCTCCATTCACTCCCTTTTCCCTCTCCAGATTCTTCCTTCTGTGTCCTCCCAGCCATGTCTCTGTTCCCTATTTTCACTGCCGCAATCCTTTATTTCACTCCAACCTAACAGCAACGAAAAATCCCCAAGCGTTTCAGGTTTTGTCCTCAGTCTACAAGGTCCACTAGCAGAACAAATCCCCATATTTAACTGACCAGCATTTGAATCTTTTTCCTCAAGCATGCCCCTTGGATGGATCTGCTCTGCTATCATATTCAATTTAGGAAGATGTTCTAAAAAGGTTTCATTCTGACTCAGTGTGGTTTCCAGAGAAATTCCAAAACAACTCCTAAAGTAAAAACTGCATGTGGAAGAAGCTCCTAAACCTAACCTCAAACAGAGAGACGATGTCCAAAAGCCTATGGGATTGGAGGAGATTTTATAAAGCTCAATTATAATTGTCATAAAAGTTACAAAGAAAAAAAGAAGGCTCAAAGTGCAGGCATTTAACAAGCTAAGAGGCAAAATTGATGAGTGCCAAGAGAACACACACACACACACAAACCAAGCTAAGGGAAAATGTTCTCATTGAATTTTAGGGTCCCTACCACCAAATTATCTCCTGGTGATAGATGCTCGTTACACAGGGATGAATTCATCCTCAGATGTGGTGATGGTTCATGCAGACTCACCCACTCAGTCTTCTGATTCTTCTGGGTAAACAACAAGTACCTGAGAAAGGGCCAGGCAGAGCCAGGAGTGCCTGAGGTGACCAGAAGGCAGCCGTGTCAACTGCCTGTGAGTTTGTCCACACTCCCATCATCCTCTATCCACACTGAGTTCAGTAGGCAGCTCTCTGCCTCTGGAGAGACCTAAATCTTTGAAGGTATTGACTCTCTTAATAGACCACAAACAGCAATTCCCTTTAATAGTTGACTAGCCGGTGGTATAAACCAACGATGCCTGCCAGAAAGAAGAAAAATAATAGGGTAAGTGACATTCTTCTTAAAAGAATCATTATGTATAAATGTATGTGTTTATGCATATGCAAAATCATAGCACTCTGCTTTTAAAGTCTTCAGTGTCTTCAAGATAGTTTTGTTTCAAGAAACAAATGCATGATTTTACTTGGTGCTAACTTTACAGTAAGGGCTGAGCAATCTCTACTCACCTCATCAGGTTCTGCATTGGCACACAAACCTCTATGATTTACCTGTGTTTCCTGACCTCCCATTATTGTGGCCTCAGAAGAAAACATAGAATGTAAACTGAAGGCAGAGAAGGGGTCAGGGCAGTAGCCAAGAAGGCTTGCCGATCAGGAAGTCGGAGAGCAAGAGTAAAGCTTACAATGGCCGAGGTAGCCACAGCAAGGGCAGAAATTACCCCAGGTGGCAGAAGCTCTATGACAGGAGGAAGCAGGAGAGGGTTGGAACAGCCCTACTCAAGAATCACCAAAAGCCAAGGATAATTAGGGACCAAGTCCTAACATCTTTAAATCCCAAATTCACACATTGTCCATCCCCAGAAATTCTGATAATTTATTCTATTACTCACGTAGTAAATGGGACTTTGGGAGTTTTCTAGCATTGATGCATTTTTTTGTCTTCAAAGACTTCATCAGAGATGTCTTTTTTTTTTAATTTTTTTTAACATTTATTTATTTTTGAGACAGAGAGAGAGAAAGAGAGAGCATGAACAGGGGAGGGTCAGAGGAAGAGGGAGACATAGAATCTGAAACAGGCTCCAGGCTCTGAGCTGTCAGCACAGAGCCCGATGCGGGGCTCGAACCCACAGACCGCGAGATCATGACCTGAGCCGAAGTCGGATGCTTAACCGACTGAGCCACCCAGGCGCCCCTCATCAGAGATGTCTTAATGGAAGGACTATCAATAATTTGGGGCCATGATTTAAAACTGCCACAGTACCTTTTGATACTAAGAGCTCTGCACTGCCATTAAGAAGTTTGACTACTCTGAGGTTGCCAAGGCTCTAAGGAAGCCCAAGCAACATGGGGAGGCCACGGGTGAGGACTCCAGTCAACAATCCTAGCCGGGCCCATTCTCTAGTCATCCCAACTCAGATACGTAAGTGAAGACACCATCTTGGCAGTAAATCCTCCAACCCCAGCTCCATCCATTCCATTTACCTCTGGCTGTTCCTGTCACTCCAGCTAAGACCCCAGACATCGTTGTAGAAAAGAGAAGAGCGGTTTCTATTGGACCTTTTTGAATTCCTGCTCCAGAAAAATCCATGAGCATGAGAAAAAGGTTGTTGTTTTACATGACAACACTTGGTGTGGTTTGTTCCTTAGCAGTGGATAACTGGAAGAGCTGCTCTTTATTAAGCGTTTATTCTGTACCAACAGTCCACGCGTATTCTCTAGTCCTTACGATACTATCAGATGGGTACCATGTATAGATGATAATAACGAGGTGTAGAGGAACAAAGAACTTATCACAGATCAGATCTCTGGAAGTAAAGGTGGCACAGTTAAATCCCATGCTCATTCAAATCCGAAGCCGAAGCTCTGACCCACCCCAGGGGTCATGGGAAATCCTGCTGACTGGAAGTGAGAAGGAGGGGGAGGAAGGTGGTGGTCCTGCCTTCCTCCCGATCTGGATGGACCCCTCCACCTTAAAACGTACTTAAATAGTAAGTGCTTCATTCTCTTGAACATTTCTCTTCTCAATTCTAAGTCGTCCCCAGGCTGAAAGATGCTTACCCACTAAGAAATGTCTGCAGTCTTCGTAATTTGGAGGGGGAGAGTACTTACCTTTTCATATGATCTTTGAAGTTGCTTCCTTTGTTTGCTTGAGATTATAAAATGACCCAACTGGGCTGCTGACTGTGGGTTTGTTGGTGACTCAGATGGGACATTCTCTCTCTCTCTCCTCTGTCTCTTTGTCATTTGCTTTCTGTTGTTGTTTGTTTAGGTTTTTGTTGTTGTTATTTTACATTCTGAACATGTTTGAAGTTTCTAGGCCATGATTCCTCAACGTAAAAGGAGGAAGGGTATTACACGGCTCAGGTGGCTGGGTTCAGTTTATACATCATCCAATCTTTCTATCTATTCCCAAAAGTTGCAGCCTCCACCCACAATGATCACTATAATCATAGTCAAAAACCAGCTGTGATGGAAATAATGATTTCTCCTGTTAAATACCTCTATGCAAACAAATAAACACTTTGAACAAACACCCACATGCTTGTCAATACTTAAAGTTTTTAGTGGGAAAAACGAGCTGTTTCTTTCTTGTTAATTTAGCTAATATATGTTAGATTTGTGCCAACACCACTTACTGAGAATAAATGTAAACTGCTTCTCTATTTTGTCTTATTAACAGAGCAGAGAAACCAGCATCACAGAAGTATGTGGATAGAAATGGAATAGAGATGTTAAAGCAATTTTAGCAAGCTCAGGATATTTATTGACTCGTCCAAAATAATTCATCTTCAATCTTTCATTAGCAGCCAGTTTTAACAGTTTATTCTATAAAATTTTAGCTAAAATTGTATTATCTTTGGATGAAAAAAATAGATTCTAGCTCCAAGAACTTTTTTTGGTGGAAAATAAAAGTCCAAATGTTTTATCAAATTCATAGATTGTCTGGTGATAAGAAAAGGTGTGAAATATCTAAATTATCACCTACTTCACTGATAATTAATGTTAAGTTCTGAGAAATGTCATAATACTTTTTAAAAACTCAATTATTCCAAGTTTCTAACTTCCACTTTTGCCCTTTCATTTGTTTCTGTCATTAAAAAACAGTATCACTTTTTTCCTTGCATGGAATATTACGATTATTAAAAATATGAGGATGTCAGACATAAGAAAGTTGGAAGACGGGTTTCTCATCTTGCAGAAATGCTCAAAGTTTGCAGTTTTAATATTTCCAACAGAATTTCCCCCTCGAAACCCAGCATATCTCAGAATTAACAATTGTTTCGGTCAGCTTCTGTATCATAAAATAATAAAGAGGATAATCTTGAGTTTAACACATTAACCTCTGCATAAATTCGCAACTGTCCTTACACCACAAAGCGCGTTGTTTAGTTCAGCCGACCTGGTTTTCTTTAAAGCAAGACTTGGTCAATGAAGAAAGCAGTTCAAGTTTTTAATCAGGATAATCATCCCAAAATACTGTTCTGTCATCGCTGCTGCGTCATGGGAACAGACCTCTACAAAAACCTAAAACCTCAAACCGCGTTTGCTAAGCCTGTATCACAAGCTTGGATTTCATGGAGATATAAAATAGCTCTGAAAGTTTCAAACTGCTTACTCTCGGTTTCTGTACTGATCTCACCACCGACAGGTAACAAATGGTTCACAGACCAGCCCCGTGGCCAAGAACACTGTGAAAGCACATGGTGAAGGAGTTAATCACTGTTCTATAGCCCTCCCACGCTGAGGACGACAGGGCCTGGCCCGTGGTCGGCACTTGATAGTTGTTTATTGAATGAATAAAAGGAGTCCAAGGTTCATTCCTGAAGCACAAATTAGGCTCTTGTGCTCAGTGATGTGGAGACATAGAAGTGTGGCATGGACCCTGCTCAATGCTTTCCAGCCTAGTGGGGAAATGATATGTATACAAACCGCTGTAAATCAAACCACTGTAAGGTGGGTGCTCACAGGAGAGCCGTGCATTAGTTTCATGGTTCAGAGGAGAAAAACAATCACATTTGGCTGAATGTAGAGGGTGGGGTTTGCTCTGGGCCTTGATAGATGAGCACAACTTGGATGGGAGAGAGGTTTATGGGCAAGGCAAGAATGCCAGTATATCCCTAACTTTAGTCTGCGAATTTGAGTTCTTATTCGAGAATTTATTTAGTTCTTATTTAGATTAGCCCAGAGCCTTGCTAACACTGGGGTAGACATGTCTGTAAGAATAAAGCAGCAGCAGCCTGAAACTCAATTTTAATTTGTCTGAGACTCTTTAGAACCATGTATTTGTTCATCAGAACTATGTGAAGACAAATAACGAGAGGAAACTTTACAAGACCGCTCAGAAACTAGCTGAGCAGTCTTGTAAAGTTTCAGTTATGCAAGACGCATAAATTCTAGAAATGTGCTGTACTACATAGTACCTATAGTTAATAATTTAGTCCCGTGCACTTTAAAACATGTTAAGAAAGATAGATCTTATGTCAAGACCTTTTACTACACACACACACACACACACACACACACACACACACATACAATCCCACAAATGATTAGTATCAATCAGGGATTATGGTGATGGCATCATGGGTCTATGCATATGTCCACATTCATTAAAATGTGCTCATTAATTATGCATACATTTTTTGTATATAAAGTATACCTCAATAAAGCTTGAAAAATAAAGATAAGTAAATAAAGAGAGTGTAAATAGTAGGTGCAATATGGAGTTTGGGGTCAACCAGACAGCCTGTGCCCAAATGCCAGCCCTGGCACTTACCAGCTGGTGTCCTTGGACAATTTGCACACTTTTTCTATAATCTCTGTTTCCTCCTCTATAAAATTGGGGTGGTACCTTCTTTAAAGATTTTTGGAGAGGATAAAATGAGATAACCTGCGTAAAATATTTGTCATAAACTAAGCTCTTAACTGAAACAGGTACCTAGATGTACTCTCAATATGGGGCCTTGGAGCACCAGCAATCATTCTTTAAAGTCAAGTGGCATCCAAATATACATGAACTGATTAATACTTGAAAATGTGTCAGCTCTACAAAAATTTATTCCCAAAGTGTCATAAAAAATAAAGGGTTTATTAGGTCTTACTTAAGAAATACTTGTTGAACATCTATTATGTGCTAAGCACTATTCTGAGGCTGGGGAGAGAGTTATGAATAAAAAAGGCAAAAATCCCTGCCTTTACGGAATTTACAGTAGGTGAAATAGATACCCAAAATACAAATCAGTAAAATAAATGGTAGATTTGATTATAATATGCATTAAGGAGAAAGACAAAGCAGTGAAGTTGGGGGGGTGGGGAGGTGAAGGAAAGGAGGAAAAAGCTAGATTAATATCCAGAGAAAAGAATTCCCAGAAGAGAGAACATGGGTCCAAGGGCTCTGAGATAAGGTCATTCCTGGCTTGCTCCAGGAACCACAAGAAAGCCTGGCTGACTTGGAATAAGCCAGGGGATGGGATGGGTGAAGGACAGAAATGGGGGGGAAACGAGTGTGGTGCCCTAGAAGCCAGGTGGAGGAAGGATTTAAGGAGAGGAGAGAGACAGCTGTTGAGTGCTGCTGATGGATTACCTCGGGATGGGAATTGGCCATTAGATCTCACCCAGTGGACATTGCTGGTGACCTTGACAAGAGCAGGCTTGTTGGAATGGCGGGATGAAGACTTGATTCCAGTGAGTTCAAGAGACAGCAGTTGAAGACTTTGAATTCCAAAACCTCCTTCAAGCAATGTTGCTTCAGAGGGAAGGAGAAATACTGGGTAATACCTGCCAAGGAAGTGGGTTCAAGAAAGAGGATTTTTCTAATTTTAAAGGAGAAATGACAGCATATTTGGGTATAGATAGGGTCCGTGAAAGAGAGAAATTTTGATAAGACAAGAGAGAGAAAGAATTCCTAGAACCAAGTTCTTGAATAGGTAAAAGGGTATCGGGGACAGTGGATGAGTGGCAGTGTTGGCCTTGTTCAGGAGCATAGGGTCGGCCTTATACAGGAGAGAAGCTAGAGTACATGAGCATCATGTACGTGCAGAGCAAGCTCTTGTCTAGTGGCTTCTATTTTCTTAGTGGGTTAGTGAGCGAGGTCCAGCTAATGAGCCCAGAGTGAAGGGCTATTGCAGGTCTTGAGGAGGGCAGAGAAGGTGTGAGCGGTCATCTAGAGGAATGAAGGGCAGAGGCAGCGCTCAAGGGTTCACTTTGGTCAATCATGCTCCATGTAAAGTGAAACCAATCAATGTAGTTATGTGTGTTTTGCCGGTTTCTATCCAGCTACACCAAAAACGTACACACAAAGAAGGGGTCTCATGGAAGAAAAGATACCTGAATTTGATACAAAGAAGAAATGATAAGACTCTTAAGAAAATACGATCAGTTCTGAGAGAGGGGATCTCTCATGCTAATGAGCTACATTAATCAAGAAGAACTGGAGGCAATAGCTCAGATATTCATAGTTTGGATGTTTTATGAAAAATCCAGTGAGTGGAATTTCCTTTGGATTAAATGAGGAATTTTAATTATTCATATCACTTGCTAGTATGAAATTTTAAATTAAAGTTTTAGATGTATGAACCCAATTTAAATAATTCAAACTACTTTCATTAATCCTTAGCCTACCTTTGATGGATTTTTTTTTCAAAATAATGTCTTTGTGAATCTAATACTAAAGTTTAAAAGCACTTCACATATATCATTTGATGAGCATAATGACCCTATGAGGGGGGTCGCTAGATCAGAAATTATCTCAGTTTTAGACAAATAAAAACAAAAGCTTTTACCAGCAAAGTTACCAAGAGTCATAAGTCTATTTAGTCTCAACTCTGGGATGTAAATCCTGTTTAAGACAGGAGCCTATCTCTTATAGATACAGGAACTGTCGGGGAAATAAACTTCAGAAGACAGAGGGCAGGGCAAAGGGCACTTACATGCCACCAACTCAGAAAATCTGGGTCTGGAAGCCCCTGAACTCTAGTCTACTACTGGTTCCTACCAACACCACCGGATTTTCTCTGCTGTGCTCGTTCTTGACATGCTTCAACATCAGGCAATAGCTGGAGTCACTGTGGCCAGAGGTCCATGCCCAGTGAAACAAGCTTCCAACCCCAGGGTTCCAACTGGGCCTGAGATTTACCTACCTCAGTACATATTCATTCTCCCCTATTCCTTACTAATAGCAACACTGATTTGTATCATGGTGCACCGCTGCCTGGGAAATGACCAATGTATTCCTGCAGCTTTAGCCAATGAGACGTACATGGGAAGAGATGACAGATTTTAGGAAGTCTCCTTAAATTACAGCTGGTTCTCCTTTTGCCCTTTCTGATCTCTATCTTACTACCTGGAACGATGCTGTAACTGCTACTGCCATCTTGGACCATGAGGTTGGGGGTCCCACACCCTGTGGATGAGAGAATGAGGAAATAAAAAGTGACCCAGCAAGTCCCCAGTAACTTTGTGGAGCCCCCATCCTAGCCCTGGACCACTCATCTCTAGACCTTGTTTCCAAGTAAGAAAAATAAACTCCTACCTGGTGTAAGGCATTGCTTTTTTTTTTTCCTTTAACACATAGAACCCAAATGAATCCTAACAAATATATCAACTCTTAAAAGAAATCTAGGATTACAGTCACCAGTGGAAAAGACAGAAAATGTGAGAAGTAAGGGGAGAAGACACCGATTGTACCATTGTTGTACCCTTGATCTCATCATGTCATTTGTTTCTCATTCCTCACAGCCTGTGAACACCACTTTAACAAAAATTGCAGGTCTATTTTGGGGATCTAAAATTAATAAGAAATTAATTATTGATTTTTTTTCTATCTTCACTGCTCAATCCTAAATTTCTATTCTCACAGCCTGGTCCATGGGCCATTTGCATCAGCATCTTTTGGGGTGTTTGTTAAATCCATAGAATTCTGTACATAAACCCAGATTTTTCCCACCAGAATCTCTCAGGTGGGGCACAGGAATCTGCATGTTTAACATGCTTTCCACCTGATTCTTAAGTCTGTTCAAGTTGAGGACTGCTCCTGCAATCTCCCTGTGTGCCACTCATTTGTTTGCCTTTAACAATTACGTGTGTTCACATCTGTATTCCCCAGCGCTTTGCCTTTGGTGAGCCATACGTGTGCATGTGAATGAATAAATCCTATATTTGCACCTGTAAATTTTCATTTGTAAATTTTAGTGATTTACACCATCTTGCTCAATTCTTACATCACTTCTTTGAGGTAGCAGGTCAGGGATTATTGTTCTTGTTTCAGAGACCAAAACAATAGATCCAAGATGGTAAATGGGTTTTTTGTTTTGTTTTGTTTCACTTTGCTTTGCTTTGTTTTGTTTTTAGAGCTTGTAAAGAGCTGGTGTTTAAACCAAGATCTTCTCACTCAGAGGTCAAGATGCTTTCATCCAACAACGTCTCCTGATCCTGGGTGATCTATTCTATGCATTCATCTGAAGATCTGAAATTGCTCTGAGTCTCTCATTCATCTTCATAAAATGAATATTTTATGTACATTCATAATCAGCCACCAAGACAACGTAACAAACAGTTCTCTTTCTTTCTCTCTTTTTTAATGTTTCTTTATTTATTTAGAGAGAGGGAAAATGAGCTCCTGAGCAGAGGAGGGGCAGAGAGAGAGAGAGAATCCCAAACAGGCTCTGCACTGTCAGCATGGAGCCTCACATTGGGCTCGAACTCACGAACCATGAGATCATGACCTGAGCCAAATCAAGAGTTGGTGGCTTAACTGACTGAGCCACCCAGGTGCCCCTCTTTCTTTCTTTCTTTTTTAAGGAGATGGAGGTTTATTGAATACACTGCAAGGGAACGGTGGGCAGAACAGCAAAGAAGAAACTTTCTGCCATGAGGGGTGGTGAGGGGCTTTAGTCATGGGGAGAAGTAAGGAGGTATGGGAACATATGGAATCTTCTTTTTTTGGTGTCTGTGCCCGGTTGTAAGTAGCCCATTGGGCAGCTAGGGTATATGGCTATCTCAAGGTGTGTTGCTTAATGGGCCCATTTGCAATCAGTCTAGTGACTGTGGGACCTTTTACCCTACTCAGGTTTCCACTGCTCAAGCCTGTTGCCTAAAAGCAGCGTCTACATTTCCCCCCTGCCAGAACAACAATGACAAATCTTTGGCATTTGGAGGGGAAGTCTCATCTTCGGTAGCTGCTTCCTTGTGGAGGGGGTGGGGGTGTGCTGTCCTCCACCTAAACTTGGTCCTTCAGGGGTTCTGTGCAGTTGTAGAACACAGAGCTTGGTATTGGTGTGCTGACAGGCAATTTGAGTGAAATTCCTTGGGGACCACGTGCATGGGATTTAGGGGGAGGGAACCCTCCCATGGTACAGACTGGAATCCTTATTGAACCATCATTCTTACACATAATTTTTGGATTTACTCAGATGCGTAGAAATACATTACATCTGCAGATCAAGTTGGTGGCCGGATCCGTGGGAACAAAGGGAAAAAGGAGGCCCCGAAAGAAGTGAGGCAGCTGAGAGGCAGCTGGCATCAGGAAAGGGTCCCAGCGGAGCCTGTAATGTGTGCGGATTCTCCCTGGACGAGCAACCACTGCCAACTGCAGCACACATTGGGAACAAGAGGCCTTGGGGAGATGGAGTGGAGTGGGAGAAGTGAGGACTCCTTCACCCTCACAGGCATGGACAGTCCGACCTGTTCACCCTCGGACCTTCAGACCACATGGGGGAGCTGCCCTGGCCACAGATCTCGAGGTGTCTGGGACGTACTCGGGGCAGACCACAGAAAGGCCGAAAAGAGAAGGGAGGGGGTGGAATGATCCCTCCAAAGGGCAAGAGGGGAAATCCCTTGCCCAAAAGGTCCGGCGGCTTCCCTTGGATCCTCACTGAGAAGTAGGCTCAGCTGGAGGTCATCAGTTCTCCAAAGAATACTAGGGTCGGCCCACGAGGAAAAGTCCTGAGAAATTCCTGGAGAACCCAGGGAGAGTCCCAACTGGCTCAACAGAGGTCCCCCATAAGGGTGTCACCAAATGTGGGGTGGCCTGATCCGGAGGTGGCCAGCAGGGCCGGTGAAAGAATTCGCCCAAGCAGAACAAAGGAGATAGAAGACAAATAATTCATTTTTTTTGCAACCTCACGAGCATCACATTGAGCTAAAGTCTCGTCATTGATATTGCATGGAGATATGATCTAGAAACTCACGGGGTATAACTCAGCATTTTAGTTCAGGTTGTCAAAAATTCAGCCAACTCCTACTAAGTCATAGGTATTGTTATTAGATACTGGGGGCACAAAAACAAAATAAACAATACAATTGCAATTCAAGACAAAATACACAAATATGATTCCTACCATTAGGATGGAAAATTCTGGGCGTGTTGGAGAACAGAGGCCTGGTTCAGGCAGAAGGCCAGGGTTCTGACTAATGTGTCAGAGTCCTCAAAATGGGAGATTTTAGAGATTTACTTGTGGAGGATTTTGCAGGGTTGGCAGTGCTGGTATCCGGGTGTTACCCTGGTGACAGAAGACAATACGTTCTTATAATTTTCAACTGTGGTTTCACAATAGAAATCATTATAAATGTGCTTCTGATGTTTAAGCTTTGAAAAATATACATCTAACTTCAGAGGCAGATGTTTAGAATTGTGCGTTTTAAACTTACGTTACAGAAGCATTTCTGATAGATGGGCCCTCCTTTGCCGAAGAAACCACACAGGAAGTCACAGACAGATGGCAGTGACAGGAGCTCTAGGGAGCACATAATGATATTCCATATGGCATATGGCGTGGAACTCATAAAAGTGGTTCTAATGTCCAGAAATGAATGAACCGGCAGTCGCAGAGGAATTAAATCTTCTGTGACCTTCTCTGCAGCACAGGACTCCATTTCAAATCAGCACACAATTCAGCAAGAGTAAGTGTGCAGAGGTGAGGAGAGCAAACTTAGAGGTAAACCAAATGAAACACAGATCAAGCCACCAGCAACCAAACCGTGAAGATTTCCTGATCCACCAGCACCAGCTCCTGTGCCATTGTTGGCAGGGGTGTTGATCATTTATGTGCGCAGAGTTGGAATTTTACCACGGGAACAATATTCCAACTTGGGGTCGAGCATAGCACAGGCTGCAGGCAACATAGGGCCCGCTGCCTGTTTTCGTATAGCCTACAAGCTAAGAAGAGGTTTTACATTTCTAAGAGATTGGGAAAAAAAATCAGAAGGGGAGTAATATTTCATGACACATAAAAATGATGTGACATTCAAAGTTCTGTTGGAATCTCCAATAGACTTGCAAGGCTTCCAATAGTTTTATTGGGCCACAGCCATGCTCATTTGTGTAGATATTGGCAAGGCTGCTTGGTGTTACATCAACAGAGTTGAGTAGTTGGGACAGACACAGCCCATCCTGCAAAGCCTAAAATATTTGCTATCTCCCTTTACAGGAGAACTTTGTGTATCTTTGTTCTAGCTCAACATCAACAATTTAAAAATAGGAAACTAGGGGCGTCTGGGTGGCTCAGTTGGTTGAGGGTCCGACTTTGGCTCAGGTCATGATCTCACGGTTCTTCAGTTTGGGCCTGAGTCGGGCTCTATGCTGACATGTCAGAGCCTGGAGTCTGCTTCGGATTCTGTGTCTCCCTCTTTCTCTGCCCCTCCCATGCTCACACTCTATCTCTCTCTCTCAAAAAGAAATAAAAACAATAAAAAAAATAATAACAAATAACAAATAAATAAAAATAGGAAACTAATGTATACATTACTTACTATATATATATGTATATATAAAATAAGGAACTATGATTATATAACATACGCACACACAATGGCCCTAAAAGAGAATGAGATCTTGCCATTTCCAACAATACAGATGGACCCAGAGAGTGTTATGCTAAGTGAAATAAGTCCACCAGAGAAAGACAGATACCATATGATTTCACTCATATGTAGAATCTAAAAAAAAAAAAAAAAAAAGGAACAAATAAATAACAATAACAAAAACAGAAACAGACTCACAAATACAGAGAACAAAATGGTGGTCGCCAGAGAGGAGGAGTTGGGGGGATGGGCAAAATAAGTGAAGGGGAATAAGAGCTACAAACTTCCAGTTGTAAAATAAAGAAGTCAGGGGATGAACAGGACAGTGTAGGGAATATAGGGGAATGGGGAATGAGAGACTGAGGCCTGCTATGCAGGGGTTTTACCACAAAAATAACTTCTTCAGCACGAGAATTGTATACTCAGAGGAAGAATCATTAAAAACAGGTTTCTCCATATAATACAAGTTTTTACATTAATAATTATAGTTTAACATGGTACAAACTTAGAAAGGCACAAAAAGAGATATGGTGAAAAGTGAATTTCCTCTTACTCAACCCCCTCCCACCTAATTCCTCCTCCCAAAGACATATACTGCTGGTGGTTTCTTGGGTCTCCTACCCCTGTATTCTATGCAGGGGTACCTGGGTGGCTCGGTCAATTGAGCATCCAGCTCTTGGTTTCGGCTCAGGTCATGATTTCATGGTTTGTTAAGATCCAGACCCACATTGGGTTCTGCACCGGTAGCATGGAGCCTGCTTGGGATTCTCTCTCTCCCTCTCTCTTCCCCTCCCCTGCTTATACTCATGCTCTCTCTCTCTCTCTAAAAATAAATAAGTATGCATTAAAAAAAAGAATTCTATGCAGAAATAAGCATATATATACTCTTATTTTTAATTGAAGCATATTTGGCATACAATACTCTATTAGTTTCAGGTGTATAACACAGTGACTCAACATTTGTATACATTGCGAAATGCTCACCAAGATAAGTCTAGTTACCATCTGGCACCATACAGCATTATTGCAATGTTACTGACTACATCCCCCATGCTTACACTATATCCCCATGACTTCTTTATTTTATAACTGAAAGTTTCTACCTTTTGATCTCCTTGACTTATTTTTCCCACTCCCCTCGCACACACACACATATATTCTTTATCTTACCCGGGGTTAGCATACTGTGTATACTGTGCTGTACCTTGTTTTTTCATTTAAAGGGCATTTTGAAGC
>NC_064811.1:30713778-30715266 GCF_023721935.1 Panthera uncia
CCAGGGCATAAGATTAGATGACACCAGCCACCAGACTGAACTCAGAATGACATAAGATTTTTGCTTTTAAGCTGCAGGCTCAAAAATGTGTTTTTTGTCAACAAAGCAAGAGAGAAACTGTAGCCCTGTATTTGTAAGAGAGTGATGTAGTATCAGCCAGAATATCAGTTTGTCAGTTTTCACTTCGTGAATTTACAGTTAGAATTAGGGCATAAGCATGCGCTTTCCTGGCCCCAGGGGCAGGTCACATCCTCCAGCCAGAGCGCACCCAGTGCACGTATGTGGCCAACGGTGCCTGTTTAGCTTCTGAAATTGCTTCATTTTAGGCTGACTATCCTGCTTCTGCTTGATAATCCTTCAAACATGTTCACGTTATCAGTGAAGTTACAGATATCTCTTGCTCTGGCCTTGGAGCCATATCATTTCCTTGAAGTGACTGCCATATGAGTTTATGGTTCACGTCTCAGTGTTTGATGGGATGGAGTGGAGCTCAGGGTCGCTCTCAATCACCTACAACATGCAAGATGTTTAGAACTTGTAGCATAAATATTAAACCAATACCTGGTAAAACCTTCGTGATGAGTAAATGGAAACTTCTTAAAGAGCTAGAAATGATTGGTCTCAGAATTTTATGTAAGGAACTGTTTATTTATTCTTTAATCTTCCAATTTTAAATATCTGGTGGGAAACATAAACAGTAGCTGTCAAGCATATGCAGAGAACACATTGGATCTCTCTTGTGCAGATCTGTAACTTAGTTTGTATATGTAACGTATACGCTGAGTGTCTCCCTTGCTCCTTTTAAGTCAGCGCCTTTAAAAGCAGCCAGAACACATGATAAACAAGTCACTTCAATTCTAATAAATGAAGTTTAGACTTAATTCAGATTTTTATTAATATTGTTTTTGCTGAGTTTTATTTTTTATGAGTCTCCTTGTATGGAGCCTTTTTTTTTTTTTTTAATTGTCAAAATCATTTTTGTGTTTCTGTGGATCCTAAGAATTTTAACACTTGAGTTGTTAAAGCACAGAGATCTCTTTGTGCCCACCCAGCTCCAAGAAGAGTGTTGGATAAGGCTGGTCCTCAAGAAATACTTGGGGAGAGAATGAATATATATCTGGTTGCTTAATCCTGTAACGGTATAATGTAGGTCATTGGAAGAAAACTGCTCAGTTATTGTGATAAAATATTTCACCACAAGCTGGAAGAAAGATTCAATGCCCAGTTCTGTGTCCTGTCCTAAGCTAGCCACCATGGAAGAGGAGAAAAATGTCAGTGTCAAAGATTTAAATCTTCTTTTACCCTCTTGCACTGTTGGTGGGAATGCAAACTGGTTCAGGCACTCAGGAAAACAGTGTGGAGGTTCCTCAAAAAGTTAAAAATAGTACTACCCTGTGATCCAGCAATAGCACTGCTAGGAATTTACCCAAGGGATACAGGAGTACTGATGCATAGGGGCACTTGTACCCCAATGTTTATAGCAGCACT
>NC_064811.1:30715666-30753830 GCF_023721935.1 Panthera uncia
ATGTGTGTGTGTGTGTGTGTGTGTGTGTGTATACACACACACACACACACACACACACACACATCACATGCATACTCACATACATATGTCAATATGCCTTATGTTTTATGAGAACATCTAATCAAATGCTAGTCTGTGTGGCTCATGCTGGATTGTGATAACTTCAGACTGGGATTTCTCAGCCTCTGCACTGTTGACATGTGACTTCATACTGGGTTGGGTAATTCTTTGTTGGGGACTGCTGTGTGCATTATAGGATGTGCAGCAACATCCCTGCCCTCTAGCCTGCTGGTAGCACGTACCCCAGTCCCCAGTGACAATCAAAAATGTCTCAGACACTGCAGACCTCCCATGGGGGCAGAATTGCCCTCCGCTGGGCTCAGCCCTGGCTTAGCTGCTGTGTGGCCGTTGGACATGGGATGACTTCTCTGCTTTCCTTGGCCTTAGTCCCATGTCTGTCAAACAAAGGGGTGGAACGAGACGACTCCTAAGATTCCTCCAGCTTGAATGCTCTATGCCAATGGAAATATAACAAATGAACCTAAAGAAGTGGGTGGGCATTCATTTCCTGCTTCACTGTCATGCACAGTCCTGACAGCCCTGTTCTCCTTTCTCCCCCATCACACTGCATTTCCAGATTTGCCCGACTTGCTGCAACCACATTTATTACCCAAGGGATTCCTGTGTACCTCTTTTCGGATATAACCCCAACCCCCTTTGTGGTAAGTATCCCTTTTGTTTATAATTTTCTATCACGGGGTCAGGGATAGGACATGGCTGCATTTTAGTCTTTGGGCTTTGGGTATTTATGTGACAGAAGAGCCCCTTGGCATTTATCAGACATTCTCTCATCTCTCTGGATATGTTTTCCCACATTCTAGTAATACTTGTATGGTGTTCAACTTTCAGTATGTCAGAATTGATTTTTTTCTTTTTTTTAAATTTTTATTATTATTTTTTTTATTTTTTAACATTTTATTTATTTTTGAGAGAGAGAGACAGAGTATGAGGAGGTGGGGAACAGAGAGAGAGGGGGACATAGAATCCGAAGAAGGCTCCAGGTTCTGTGCTGTCAACACAGAGCCCAATGCTGGGCTCAGACTTGTGGGCCGTGAGATCATGACTTGAGCTGAAGTCGGACGCTTAGCCAGCTGAGCCACCCAGGCGCCCAGAACTGATTTTTTTCTAAGTGCGGTTTTCCTTTAGTTACCATTAAAAGGATATTTTAGCTAGTTAGCAAAATATTTTGTTGGTCATCTGTGTTTTCATTTGATTTGTAGTTGTTTTTCTCACTGGCACAATGTCTCGGGTCCCAAAGGAAATGTCTTGGGTCTAAATCTGAATTTACCTCAAACTGTGCCTTACCCCGAATATTTTTGAAGTTGATGCGCCAACTTTTTATACAAATGTTTCGTTCTAAACGCTATTCATGACCAGGACAAGAAGCATGCTTGGCATATTTTAGTAAGATTTTATATATATATATGTATATATATGTGTGTATATATATATATGTGTATATATATATATATGTGTGTGTATATATATATATGTGTGTGTATATATATGTGTGTGTGTGTATGTGTGTGTGTGTGTGTGTGTATATATATATATATATATATATATATATATATATAAAATCCTTAATATAGCAGAACCTAAAGAAAAAGACAATAGGGACTATGACAACTGTTGTTTTTAAGTAGCTAGAACTTTTAGGAACAGGGCCAGATGCTGAGAATATGCATTTTCAGAAATTAAGCCAACAACATGCTTAGAAGGCAGTTATTTACATGGAGTGGAGAAGAGAACATATAAATACAGAAGGCAGCCCCACAGTGTGGTGCTTCCTGTCTCTAGTGAGCTGACAGGTAGGTGTATCACCTCCTAGATTGTAAATAAGCCAATTCACACGCAATGTCCCATGCAAACGTAGCTCAGATTTCATGTTTTGATGGAAAGATTGCAGTGTGTTCAAGCATCCTTGGGCTTCTGTACTATGTAAGTGTTAACTGCCATGATTTTTATATCAGACACGAATCATAGGAGTATGTCGTGATCATTTCCCCATGCTGTAGAGTGGTTCTCCTTTTTTCTTTGCTTCAGGGATGGAAAATAACTCCTAAAGGGACAAATGACCACAGAGATGCTTGCTGGGAGGCTGGAGGGGGGCAGATGGTTAGAATCTCCAGTTGCCTGTGTGTAGGAAGTCTCAAAAGCAGTATCATAGGGAGGCTAAGCCAGCCCCTCTCCCCATTTGGAGAAGCAGTCTTGTAAAGGTCGGGGGCTGAGTAGAAATACAAGAGAAGGATTTCTAACCCTGGAGTAGGACATAAGTGAGCAAGCTACAGGAGCAGCCTCCATTTCTTCATTTCCCTCCACCGTTTCCTAAAAGCAAATGGGAAAGAAGAGAAAGCCATTGGAGGGGAGAAACTGAATCCAGACGCTTCTGTCCCAAGCAGAAGGCTTAAAAGAATGTGAAATGAAAGATTAGACCTTTTTGTTTGAACAGTTTTCTCGCTCTACCAAGTGGAAGACAGAATGAGAAGAAGGCACCTAGGAAAATCCCCACGTGCCTTGTTAGGGTGCACATCCTAGAGTTTTGAGCCGTGAGTTCGCGCTAAGGGAAATATAAGTATACTTGGGTGTGGCACAAAAATACTGAATGATGCGTTATTTATGTTTATTAAAGGAAACATTGATACAAATAATATACGATAAACATACTAAGTATATCCTGTTCTTTGTTTGAAACGGTTCTTTTTTCCTGTCTGCACAGCCCTACACAGTGCTGCATTTGAAACTCTGTGCTGGAATCATGATAACTGCCTCCCATAACCCAAAGCAAGATAATGGTTACAAGGTATTCATTCTGGTTTTTTTTTTTTCTCTCCACACCTGTATCCTTCTATGTGCATCCTATACCTTTACGGTATAGGTAACAGAGGCTTTATTTCCATTGACCCTAAGCCATCTGGATATGTTCCTACATCCTCCAGGTCTACTGGGACAACGGAGCTCAGATCACCTCTCCTCATGACAAAGGGATTTCTCGAGCTATTGAAGAAAATCTAGAGCCATGGCCTCAAGCTTGGGATGATTCTTTACTTAATGGCAGTCCACTGCTTCATGACCCAAGTGCTTCCATCAATAAGAGCTACTTTGAAGACCTGAAAAAATACTGTTTTCACAGGTAAATGGATTGTAAATTGACCTCAAGTGAGTTGAAATTTGTGATTCAGCCAAGTTCTATCAGTTTTCATTAATTTTTTCTCTTTACTCGGTATATCTTTTGTAGCTGTATCTGGTTTTAGAGGCCGTAAGTCAGGGGTTGGGCATTTTTCTTGAAAGGACAGATAATAAATTTTGTTGGTTCTGTGAGCCATTGTATTATTACAACTACCCAACTGTTGTGGTGGTAGGAAAGCAGCTATAGATGAAACACGAGTGAATGACAACAAACATAGCTCAGTTAAAAAAAAAAATTATTTACAAAAGCAGGTGGCTGACATATTGGCCATACTTCGTACTTCGGTGACCTCTGTGGTAGAATCATAGATACGTATATATATACATACATCTACACACACGTGTATATATGCATGTGAGTGTGTGTATGTGTATATGTATGTAAAAAAAAAAAACTTGCTGAAACATGGCAAAAGGAAACACTGATGTTTTGTATCTTTCCAGAAATTTTCTGTGCATATGCTAGCATATTGTATGTGTAGTGTGTTTCAAAACCATAAACAGGAATATAGCGCGCGTGTAGTTTGTTCCGTGCCTTTCTCCCCCCAGTTAGTCATGGATACCTTCTGTGTCAGCCCCTACTAGTCCTGACTCCTCTGCTGTAAGGGATGCTGTACACATTGATTTAACCCGGTGGCTCAGAGACTTGATACGTACAGTTAGGTAAGAAGCAGACCAGCTGAGTAACCGTGTGGTCCTTCTGTAGCATGCTGTGGGTCCCACCACTGCTGACTGTCCTCCAGCAAGAAAGCACTGGTTTTAAAGAAGCATAATTTCTAGACCGTCTCTAATATTGTATTTGTTGGACCACTGGGACCAGTTGCAGCTGAAGGGAGCGGCCCTACAGGCTGGGTGTTAGCATGTGCAAATGGAAGTCCAGAGCGGCCAGATCACCTGATTTGTTCTCCGTAAGAGAAATGAGAAACCTAAATTTTCCATGTGAAATCTCCTAATTTTTAAATACTGGCGACCATTTTGCAAATGGCGTGTACGAGGGTAAGGGTTTCGAGTTGTTTGCTACTCAGAGCACTGGCGGCTCGCCTCGGCACAGTTCCTGGAGAACCTGTGTGTGCGCACCTGTGTGTGTGCGTCATAGGAGACATTTCTGGCATCAGTGTTCTACGTGCATTTACAAAGTTGGCAATGATTAATAGATTGCTCTCCAAAAATGTTATTCTAATGGACACTCCCACCAACGTTATCATAACAATATCAAATACAATGATGGAATATATCGAGTATATCTTAGCAGTGTATGATCCACACATCTTACCCATACTGAGTATTATCAAATTTCTTATTCTGCTAGATGAAAGGAGTGTCTGGGGGCGCCTGGGTGACTCAGTTAAGCGTCCAACTCTTGATTTTGGCTCAGGTCATGATCTCCTGGTCCTGAGAGCCCGCTGGGAGTCGGGCTGTGTGCCCTCTGCACCGGGCATGGAGCCTACTTGACAGTCTTTCTCTCTCTCTCCCTCTGCCCCTCCCCCACTTGCACTTGCCCTCCTGTTCTCTCTCTTAAAAAAAAAAAAAAGGTAATATTTTATTTGGATTCTTTAAGTATGAATAAACTATTTTTTCATATCCATTTAGCCTATATTTTTCTATGTGTTTATTCATTTTTTTGCATCTGTGAAACCTCTTTGCTTACATAGAAAACTAGTCTTCATTTATTTCAAATATTGTTTTCCATTCTGCTCTTGTTACCTTTGGACTTTTTTATTGAAACTTTTGGATGAAATCTTATAAAAAAATTGATTAAAAAGTTGACTTTTTAATTTATGAGTTCTGAATTTTATGTCAGATTTAAGACTTTCTCTACACCAAGATTATTTTTAAAAATCCCCTTTTTTTTCCCTGGGACTTGCATATTTACATTTTATAATGTTTAAATCTTTTCTTTCACTAGTGATTTTTAATTGTGCCTGAGACACAAAATAAGAAAGCAGATTGGGGCTTTTTTTTTTTTTTTAAGTGTTGTGGTTATATCAATGCATTAAATTGAAGAATCTATCTTTTTTAATTGGAAATTAAAAAACTGTCTCTTTTAATTGGAAATATCACCTTTATCAAATAATTTCTTTTTTTTCTTTTGAAGTTTATTTATTTATTTGAGAGAGAAAGAGGGCATACCAGTGGGGGAGGGCCAGAGAGAGGGAGAGAGAGAACCCCAAGCAGGCCCTGAACTCTCAGCACAGAGCCCGACATGAGGCTTGAACTCACGAACCTTGAGATCATGACATGAGCTGAAATCAAGAGTTCGATGCTTAACCAACTGAGACACCCAGGCGCCCCTATGAAACAATTTCTAACAAAAATTGAGTGCTTATATAGATAACTTCTATAGGACTTTCACTTGTGCTAATTAATTTAATCTCATTTTAATCCTCACAGTAATGCTGAGGGTAGGTTCAGGTGTATTATCATTTTATAGATGAAAAACTTGTGACACAGAGAGGTTAAGTTAATAACCAACAATCACACAGCTTATAAGTGGCAGAGCTCCTAAATTCAGAGTCTGTCTTCAAAGCATGTTAACGATGAAGCTTCTCATATATATTTTCTATGTCAAATTTGATCTACTTCTGCTCTCTATTCTGTTCTTCTAATCTGCCTTTTTATATCTAGTTCTAAACCCTTCTAATTATGATAGCTTTATAATTCACTTTAATATCTGAGTGATTTTTTTCAGGTTTGTTCTCACTAGTCTTTAGCATATTTATTTTTCTGGATGCATTTTATTTCTTATTTTAAGAGAAGACCTCGTGCATTTATTCACTTTCAAAAGAAATGGACAATAACCTAAGATTCCAGCAGTCAGAACACTGGAATTTTTCTAAGTCTTATTTTTACCTTTCTATTACCTTTACTTTTGATATTTACTGTTATTCTATTTTAAGTCTCCGGAGCCAGGCAGTTTGACCAATAGGATTGTTACTTGACAAAGAAAAAACATTTTTATACATCCCTATATAAGATGTTCCATCACATTTTGTTAAAAGGGACATTTTGAAAACCATTTTGAAGCTAGTTAAGAGGACTTGGAACTGAGGCCCTAGCACAGCCACAGGTGGGCACCCACGAGCAGCTGAGTCTCTCCTGGAACCTGAGCCCAGAGTTCTTTCTTTAATCCCACTCTAGGTGCAAAAGCTATCGCATAAAACAGACTCTGAAAGTAATCAGATTTACTGGAAATAACTACAGAGTAAAATTTAAGGCATGAATATGTTGGGAGTAGGGTATATATTTGGGAAAGAGTGAATAAGTTTTGCTCTTTTGAAAAACTTTTTAATGTTTATTTATTTTGAGAGAGAGAGAGCACGCACAGGGCAGGGGCAGAGGGAGAGGGAGAGAGAGAATCCCAGGCAGGCTCCGTGCCGTCAGCACAGAGCCTGATGCAGGCTATCCCTTAACCCCATGAGGCCATGACCTGAGTCAAAATCAAGAGTTGGACACTCAACTGTCTGAACTACCCAGGCACCCTGCTTCTTTTTTTAAATGGAATTAGATAGTTGTCTTATATATCTTTATTACATTGATTTCTTCCTTTCTTAGCAATCTGGTTCCTTAATAGCAAAGTTTCTAGTTTTGCAAGCCATATTTAAATATTTTATCTGTATTTTATCCTTTCTCATCATATGTTTAATCCTAGGAGTGTGAACAGGGAGACCAAGGTGAAGTTTGTGCACACCTCTGTCCACGGCGTGGGTCATGACTTCGTGCAGTCGGCTTTCAAGGCTTTTGACTTTGCTCCTCCTGAGGCTGTTCCTGAACAGAAAGATCCCGATCCTGAGTTCCCAACAGTGAAATACCCGAATCCTGAAGAGGGTAAAGGAGTCTTGGTAACCTAATCTTTTTTGTCCTAAAACTTACCTCTTATATTGAAACTTCTTACTATCAAGTAAAATAATTTTTATGTATTTTTTTTAGTTTTGTAAAGTTTTATTTATTTAAGAGACAGAGAGAGTGAATGGGGTGGGGGGAGAGAGAGAGAGAGAGAGAGAGAGAGAGAGAGAGAGAATCCCCAAACAGGCTCCACACTGCCAGCACAGAGCCTGGCACAGGACTCGAACTCACAAACCATGAGACCATGACCTGAGCCGAAACCATGAGTGGACACTTAACCAACTGAGCCACCCAGGGCACCCCTTTTTATGTGTTTTCATTGTGCTAAACAAAAAACCCAACTTTATCATGAGAAATATTTATATCTATTAGTCATCCATTTCTTATAGGAACCTTCAAAACACATATCTTAGCATCAGGATGTGAGAGCTGAAATTGAAATGATATTTTAAATTGAATTGAATTAATGAAGTTAAAATTTAGTTTACCCTGATTTCTTAATGTTAAAAAGAAACAGTAATGGAATGAATATTTATCACATGTTTTTTATTCCTTAATATTTTTATTCTGGAATTTTCCTAATATGAAGCAGAATTATTTAAATTATGGTTCCTTTAGCCTTTTTTTAAATTTATTTTTTTAACATTTACTCATTTTTGAGGAACAGAGAGAGACAGAGCAAGAGCAGGGGAGGGGCAGGGAGAGGAGGAGACACAGAATACAAAGCAGGCTCCAGGCTCTGAGCTGTCAGCACAGAGCCCAATGTGGGGCTCGAACCTATGAATCATGAGATCATGACCTGAGCTGAAGTCAGATGCTCAACCGACTGAGCCACACTGGCACCCCGCTTTTAGCCTTTTTAAAGGTTAACAGTGATATTCAGCAAATTGGCTTACTTTGGTTTGTTTTGAGGTTGATCACTTGGCAAGGCCTAGAAACATCAGTCCAGCCACACATACGCTATTAAATGTGAGGTGAACCCCACGGGCAGGTGTGGGTTGTGTGTTGCTGTTCCCATTATCTGACCTCTGGCTTAGGAAGTAATTCGTGATCAGCCAAGACCAGCTCCAGAAATAAAACTCAGCCTTCGTTTGGGGAAAGTTTTTTTTTTTTCCTCAAGAACTGAATGATTTTAAAGACGGCAATATGCTCAGTTCTTGACTGAAATAATCTTTTCTTTTCCTACTTTTTCAGACCTTATCTTTTGCCTTGGCTGACAAAACCAAGGCCAGAATCATTTTAGCAAACGACCCGGATGCTGATAGACTCGCTGTGGCAGAAAAGCAGGACAGGTACAATTGATTGGGATTACCTATGTAGTAGCAAACATAACGGGTGACATCTTGAGCAGTTAACTGCTCCTGGAAATATTTACTGTTCATTGTACACATCATCACCTCACTGAACTTCCTGTTACTGAACCTCTAACATACAGCAAAATACAGTTCTGGGGCCCACACGATGATTGGCGAGCAGAAGGCAGAGTAAACAGCCCAGGGTGTATTTGGAATTGAAATTACTATTTCTCTTCTCTCGTTTCATCATCAATTTTATAATTAATGACTCAGTTCCTAATGCAGGCAAGTACTTTGTTTGGTGCTGGATTTACAGGTCAGTATTTACTGAAGGGTTTGCTGCAGGAGCTGTACCTTCAAGGAAACGTTGAATTCAGGTCGAGTGGAGCAGAGAGGAATAGCACTGGGGTACCCAGTGTTTAAGACAAGTTTGGCCATAGAGTTTGTGCAGAGGAATAAGACGTAAGTGGAGGGGAAAGATGAAAAGCAGGCAGGGTCCAAGCAGTTTTGGAGGTCAAACAGCCCACGTGATGTTTTGGGAGCAGCGAGCAAGCAGGTTTAATTCTAATCACTTTCTAGAAAGTTAAGCAAGGTGGTACATGCTAAAACGCAAGATGTACTGCTAGCCACCCGACTACGGAGAGGAAAATGAATCACACATCTGTTCTGTGGTGTCCTGACCATTTTAGTGCAAACTCACTCTTGAGACACACTAGGATATTGACCTCTCAGAACCTCAATACTGACCAGACCGAAAATTGAGATTCACACACTATAATCCTGTGGGGAGCAGGGGAGGAACGGGGGCAGCATATTTCTGTCATCTTTAAAGCCAAACCCTTTGACAAAGACAAATAAACGTGTTATGTGTCGTTGCTCTTCAAAGATGGGATGTTGGAGCAAACCGATTGAGACAGAGTAGCTGCTCAGATGTTTGTGGTGAAGTGACACTTTTTCGACCAGTTATTTAAGCAAGAGTGACAAGAACACTCTTATAGAAACCACTTTGAGCCTCGTTTGGCTTAATTGTCCCGTCCCAGTCACTTCAGTGTCTGTCTTAAGATCACAGCAATGCATTGGTTGTTCTTTCTTTCAGCGGTGAATGGAGAGTGTTTTCAGGCAATGAGTTGGGGGCCCTCTTGGGCTGGTGGCTTTTTACTTCTTGGAAAGAAAAGAACCAAGATCACAGTGCCCTCAAAGACATATACATGTTGTCCAGCACCGTCTCCTCCAAAATCTTGCGAGCCATTGCCTTAAAGGAGGGCTTTCACTTTGAGGTAAGGTGTTTCTGGGACTCGCTCTTAAATTTCTTTTTCTCTGTAGAAGGTCTAAGGCATTTCTTTCTCTTTTGGGTTATCCCTTTAGGAAACACTAACTGGCTTTAAGTGGATGGGAAACCGAGCCAGACAGCTAATAGACCAGGGGAAGAATGTCTTATTTGCATTTGAAGAAGCTATCGGTAAGAAGCGATAATAGTGATTGTAGCATTAGTTAATATATAGAATGCAAATAAATGGGATTTGGATTTGGGTTCAAAAAATTAACAGTAGAACAGGAACACACTGGCGCTCAAAGAGCACTGAACTGTCCTACCCCAAAATTGGCATCTCAGACATGCTTTCAGCTGAAAAGAATATCTCTTTAAAAGCCAACCATTAATATAAGAAAGTGAATCCTTTCCCTGGATGACTGAAAACAGTGATGTTCTGCCCATGAATGCTCGTAGCTCAGGAATCATGTATTTGGGGGAGTTGTGGTATTTCCTCAACTGTGGTGTTGATCTCCAGGTCTGATATGGTTCACTCCTGTTCTAAAAATGCTGGGCAGACATCTGTCCAGAGGAAGAGACAAGGTCTGGTTGTAGGGCTTTCATCAAAGTGACTGTCACCCAAAAGGACAGCCTGAGTTAAGTCAGAGTGACTGGGAAACGCTCGTCAGTTTACGTAAGGAAAAAGGGGAGCTAGGTGTAGAAACTTGAAATTCAGATGTTTATGTGAGGGATATTTTAGCTACATGTTTAGTAAAAGCTATTATACCTTATACTTATTATATAAGAAGATTCACCTATTCCCTGCAGCACAGATGCTCACATATTATTTAACAAATTAATAATAGCTCAGCTTTTGCTTTTTTGTCACAAATGTCAGTCTTATCTTTCTATAGCTTTTTATTAAAAAAATGTTTTCTCGGGGCGCCTGGGTGGCGCAGTCGGTTAAGCGTCCAACTTCAGCCAGGTCACAATCTCGCGGTCCGTGAGTTCGAGCCCCGCGTCAGGCTCTGGGCTGATGGCTCGGAGCCTGGAGCCTGTTTCCGATTCTGTGTCTCCCTCTCTCTCTGACCCTCCCCCGTTCATGCTCTGTCTCTCTCTGTCCCAAAAATAAATTAAAAAAAAAAAAAAAGTTGAAAAAAAAAATTAAAAAAAAAAATGTTTTCTTCAAATATTTATTGCATATCAGTTAAGAAATGGATGAACACTGACCTCAGTCTATAGCACTTTGCATCGATCTAATTAGTAACCACACAAGAGAGCATAGGCTAGGTGTCAAGGTGAAGGATGTAACTCACAAGAACTATTGGAATTCAGAGAAGACAGAAGAAGCATTGACTAGAGCACCTGGAAACTATTTTGTGTGAGCTGGAGGAGTTGGGGCTGGACCTAGGGAATGAACAGTTGATCTAGGAGGGAGAATCTCCTTATAGGTTATTCAACCAGTACATCTTGAAGGCCTGCTATGCACTAGACATTGGCCTGGATTCTCGAATATAAAAATGATAAATGAGGGGCGCCTGGGTGGCTTAGTTGGTTAAGTGTCCGACTTCTGCTCAGGTCATGATCTCGTGGTTCGTGTTTGAGCCCCGCATCGGACTCTATGCTGACAGCTCAGAGCCTGGAGCCTGCTTGGGATTCGGTGTCTCCTTCTCTCTCTCTGGCCCTCCCCCACTCATGCTATGGTTGTCTCTCTCTCTGCCTCAAATATAAACATTAAATTATTTTTTAATTTTTTTTAAAAAATGGTAAATGGGAAGCATTCACATGAGATGGGCAAGTTGCATATAGGTGTGTGCATGTACAGTGTTGTAAAGGAACTCACTCCTAAGCGTGTGTGTATGACGCGTGTTTCTCTGCAGGATATATGTGCTGCCCTTTTGTTCTGGACAAAGATGGGGTCAGTGCCGTTGTCATAAGCGCAGAGTTGGCTAGCTTTCTAGCAACCAAGAATTTGACTTTGTCTCAGCAGCTAAAGGCCATCTATGTTGAGTAAGTGTCTATTAATTCTGTTTAACTGAAGTAATAGTGTTAAATATTTTCTTATGGTTCTACGTGTGAGATACTAATATTCTTTCTAATGCTCTTTGGTTGTGAATTCTATTTCTTTTTCTTTTTTTAATGTTTATTTATTTTTGAGAGAGAGAGAGATGGAGTATGAGCAGGGGAGGGGCAGAGAGAGAGGGAGACACAGAATCCAAAGCAGGCTCCAGGCTCTGAGCTGTCAGCACAGAGCCCTACGGGGGGCTTAAACTCACAAACCGTGAGATCATGACCTGAGCTAAAATCGGACACTCAACCGACTGAGCCACCCACGCGCCCCATGAATTCTATTTCTTTTTAAAAAAATTTTTTTTCAACGTTTTTTTATTTATTTTTGGGACAGAGAGAGACAGAGCATGAACCGGGGAGGGGCAGAGAGAGAGGGAGGCACAGAATCGGAAACAGGCTCCAGGCTCCGAGCCATCAGCCCAGAGCCTGACGCGGGGCTCGAACTCACGGACCGCGAGATCGTGACCTGGCTGAAGTCGGACGCTTAACCGACTGCGCCACCCAGGCGCCCCGAATTCTATTTCTTATGAAAACTAAAGAATCATCTTTTCTTTTGATACTTAACCATGTAATGGTAATTATCATTCATGATTGCACGAATCCTTAACAAATGAGGGCATCAGTTGCAGAAATAGCTAATTGAAGAATGTGATTTTAAGTATGTGATGTCAAAAAAGATTAAAGGTGTTCATGAAATCTCTATTAAGTTTTTAGAGCAATGACCCAGGTCTGCCTTTATAAAGTGCAAAAGCAGCCCGTGGCAACACGTTGCAGTAAGACTCTTACTTACAAATACAGGCTAAATGCCAGGCAGCTGTTTGGCAATCCCCGGGGTCAATTGTTGTACCTCTTTTTTATGCTAAATTATTCCTTTGAAGGTACTCATGGCTATTTGTTTCATTTGGTTTAAAATATACTGGTTGACAAATGTACACCGTGTGGAATTATGCGTTCCTCATTTTGCATATTTGTATTTCCTTAACTGAGATATAACTGACATTAGTTTCAGGTATGCAATATAGTGTTTCAATATTTGTATATATTACAAACTGATCATCACAGTACATCTAGTTAACAGTCGCACCACACGTAATTACAAATATTTCTTCTTATGATGAGAACTTGTAAGATCTATGCTCTTAGCAACTTTCAAACATATAGTGTAATGTTATTAAATATAATCACCATGCTGTATTTTACTTATTCTAATAAATTTTTTATTTAATTTCTAAAATTATTTGTGTTTGTTTCCATAGGTATGGCTACCATATTACCAAAGCTTCATATTTTATTTGCCATGATCAAGGCACCATTAAACAATTATTTGAAAACCTTAGAAACTATGATGGGAAGAATAATTATCCAAAAACTTGTGGCAGATTTGCAATTTCTGGTATTAGAGACCTTACAACCGGCTACGATGATAGCCAACCTGACAAAAAAGCTGTAAGTAATATCTTTTATCAGTTAAACACTTCTCTATTTACCTTCTATTATACTTGGCATAGTTTGACTTATTGAATCATGGAGTTAGTTGAAGCTGATTTTAGGCATCCAGGCATTATTATAAATAAGCTATCAAAATACATAGAAAGAGTAGGGCAGCCCACCCTGGTGTCTCTGAATGAGTAGATCTGGGGCGGAGGCCAAGAATTTGCATTTCTAACAAGTTCCCTGCTTGTTATATGCTAATATTACTGGTACACACTTTGAGAACCGTTGTTTGCTTCCTGGTTAGTTTTACCCTATTCTCTGAATGTCTGGGAGCTGTTAGCTATAAAGCATGAGTTCGCATTCTTCACATCATGTGGATCTTCCACTGGAGTCAAAAGAAGGCTCAGATATGGCCGAAGAGTATTGCTAACTAATGGCAGGAGATAGGAGGAAGAGAGTAAGAATAGCCTTATGAGATATTAGACATCTTGTTAGTTACCTTTTTTTAAAATTTTCATCTGCACACAATGTATTTTTTAAAAAGAAGTATTTTTGGAAGAGTCCTGATGAAACATGACAGCTCCAGCCCCTGCCATCTCTTTGCTATGCTGAGACAACCATGTTCCCTCTCAGTTGTTTCTCCTGGTATTTACCACCAGATTTTTTTTTTTCAATGTTTATTTATTTTTGAGAGACAGAGGGAGACAGAGTGCGAGCAGGGAAGGGGCAGAGAGAGAGGGAGACAGAGAACCCCAAGCAGACTCCACATTGTCAGTGCCGAGCCCGACATGGGGCTCGAACCCACGAACCGTGAGATCATGACCTGAGCCAAAATCAGATGCTTAACCCACTGAGCCACCCAGGCGCCCTTACCACCAGATTTCTAAATAATGTGCTCATATGGCGATGTTTTGACTTCTCAGCATTGTACTTTATTAATTTATTAATTATGTAATTTATTAATTATGGAGGTAAGGATTTAAATCTTACGTTTCTTACATTCACTATTCCACCTTCTCTCCTGTCTTCACAAACACATATGCCACAACATTTGATGAAATCAGATTCCGTGCTTGTATTATTATGACTAGTAACTATTGTTTCCTGCTTAGCTAAGTAGTGTACTTTGATTAGTTTCCCCTAAATTGTATAATTATTTTTCCTATAATTAATAGTTGCTTTGTTCTTTTGTGTGCTTGGATTTTTATGTAACTATCACCAGTCTTTCTCACATCCTTCACATACCTCTCAGTAGGGTTTTCCACATGGTCCAGTGCTGTTTTATCAGTTCCGTGTTGTTTCCAGCAGCTTCTGTCCTGATCCCTCCATCCGGGCAGGGCCAACTCCTCTATGCGTTGGGTACACACACGTCATCCTGGGAATGTCCTTCACCACTTACCGAGTCAGGTCCTTTGCTCCTGCACCCCATGACTTCTTCTTCCTATACTTGTTTTCCTAAATCATATCCTCTAGTAGATTCCTTAAACAAAGTGAATAGGAGGTAAATTTTGAGAGGCATTTAAATCTGGAAATATCTTATTCTACTCTCACATTTGATTGACTCGCAGTTTTGAAAGCAGCAGTGCTCTGTCATTTTTTAGTTCCCAGTATTGCTGTGGAGGGTCTGATCTTTTAGGAAATAGTTGAGGCCTGCTGTGAGCCACATAAAGGGATGTCGATGCCATACTGATTCAGTCCGTTCCATGCAGCTTGTTTTTTCTCTATGGGAAGATTTCAGGAATTTTCTGCTAAAACTCTGAGTTCTAAAATTTCAGTGATTTGCTTTAATATGGGTCTTTTTTCAGTCATTTTTCTGGGTAGTCGGTGAGTCTCTGTTGGTCTTTGGAGTCATTTCTTTCAGTTCTGAGTAATTTTCTTAATTTTGTGTCAAAGAAGAGGGCTGCATGGTCATTTCCCAAGTATTCTCTTGCCCTGAGTTTCCGACCTCCCTTTCTTGTTGAGTTCTTAGTTAGAGGCTGGCTCCCCAGGACTAATGTTCTCCTTTCCTTGTTTCTCTCTTTCTTACTGTCCATCTATATCTTCTTGCCCTACTTTTTGGGAGATTACATCAACATTAATTTTCAGTGCTTCTGTTCACAATTTTAGCTCTTATTGTCCAGCTTATTAAAAATAACACCCTGAGGCTTCCAGCTGCCTCAGTTAGTGGAGCATGCAACTCTTGATCTCAGGGTCGTGAGTTCTTGAACGTTGGGTATGGAGCCAACTTAAATAAAAATATTTTAAAAATAAAAATAACATCCTATTCTTGTTTTATGTATATAATATTTTTCCTTTTTTTAAATAATGTCATGGTTCAACGGTTCTATGCATTACTTGGCTATCATCACAGTAAATGTACTCGTGACCCACTTTGTTTCATCCATCCCCCACCCACCTCCCCTCTGGCAACCACCAGTTTGTTCTCTACGTGAAGAGCATATATTTTCTGATGTTGTTGTCTCTCTTTTTCTTAGTTCATTGTTTTGTTCCTTAAATTCTCCATATGAGTGAAATTATATAATATTTGTCTTTGTCTGTCTGTCTTAATTCACTTAACATTATACCCTCTATGTTGTCCATCCATGTTGTTGCAAATGACAAGGTCTCATTCTTTTTTTTTTTTTTTTCTTAAGTAATCTCTACACCCAACATCGGGCTCAAACTCACGACCCCGAGATCAAGAGTCACATGCTGTACTGACTGAGCCAGGCAGGTGCTCCAACATCTCATTCTTTTTAAAGGCTGAATAATATTCTTGTGTGTGTGTGTGTGTGTGTGTGTCCACACACATACACCCTTGGACTGCTTCCATATCTTGGCTATTGTAAATAATGCTGCAGTAAACATTGGGGTGCATATATCTTTTCTTTTTTTTAAATTTTTATGCTGCAATAAACATTGGGGTGCATATATCTTTTTTTTTAATTTTTATTTATTTTTGAGAGAGAGAGAGACAGAGCGTGAGTGGGGGGAGGAGTAGAGAAAGAGGGAGACACAGAATCTGAAGCAGGCTCCAGGCTCTGAGCTATCAGCACAGAGCCCAATGCGGGCGCGAACTCACGGACGGCGAGATCATGACCTGAGCCGAAGTCGGACACTTAACCGACTGAACCACCCAGGCGCCCCTGCGTATATCTTTTCAAATTAGTGCTTTCGTTTTCTTTGGGTAAATACCTGGTAGTGGAATCATTGGATCATATGGTAATTCTATTTTTAATTTTTTGAAGAATGTCCATATTATTTTTTATATTGGCTGCACCAATGAACTTTCCTACCACCAATGAACAAGTTTTCCTTTTTCTCCACATCCTTGCTGACAGTTGTTATTTCTTGTCTTTTTTATTTTAGCCATTTTTATAGGTGTAAGGTAATATCTCATTGCAGTTTTGATTTGCATTTTCCTGATGATCAGTGATATTGAGTATCTTTTCATGTGCCTGTTGGCCATTTTTATGTCTTTGGAAAAATGTCTATTCAGGTACTCTGCCCATTTTTAATCTGTTTGTTTTTTAGTGTTCTGTAAGTTCTTAATTCATGTTCGATATAAACTGCTTATCAGATATATCATTTGCAAATATCTTCTCTCATTCAGTAGGTTGCCTCTTTGTTTTGTTGATGGTTTCCTTTGCTGTGCAAAAGCTTTTTATTTAGGTGTAGTCCCAATGGTTTTATTTTGCTTATGTATATAATATTTTATCTCTCTTAAGTATAGGCATTATAACTTTTTAAAATGTAGACTTTTTTTCCTGTATTGTCTTTATATCTCCCAAGTTATTTTTTTATTATCATTCGGGTTTTTTGGATTTTGTCTTTAAGCTGTCTTTTCCCAAAGTCTGGTAATCCCTCATTATTTGGGGGCACTCAAAAACCGATCGGAAGCTCTACGTACATGAGCAAACCTTGTCAACTGACAAACTTTGCTCTCAGGAGATTGGGTGCCAAGTTAACTTTTACACGCCGGGCTCCCTATCTGGGGAAGCCTAATTCTCACCCTGATCTCTTGCCTAAAGGCTGTAAGGTGGGTGACAGCGGTGGAGAGTTGCCTTGGAGTCTGGAGGGAGGATGGCTGGTATTCAGGTTGTTGACTCTGAGTTGCTCTCTGTTTTCACCATATCCTGCCCTTCTACACCAGTGCCTGGTGTACCCAACTCCTGAGCCTTTCTTGTTCAATTATACCAGAGAATTAAGCCATCTCCTATTAAGGTGGCTGCCTGACTGTGTGGGCAGAGGGTGAGAATCTGGGAGGGTCTGATAGGTCTTTTCACATCCTTTCTTTGTTTCCCACCTGCCTTTCACAGTGCCTGGTGCCACCAGATAGTGAGCTCTGCCAGGGTTCTGCGAAGTTGACCAGGGTCTTGTTTGTTCCTTGCAGGTGCTCAGCTGTCATTGTCCTGTGTTCCATCAGGTCAATTCTGCCCCTTCATCTGTTTTGTAACTCCCAGGATTCGTTGGCAACCTAATTAACTACTGTTTTTCTTTTCCTCTTTGCCCTTATGTTTTATATATTCACACACACACTTCTGTCATTTTAGCTGAGTATGGGGAGCGATCAGCTATGAATACATCTGCCAGAAATGTTATATTTAAAAAGATCTCTTTATATAACTTTTTTTTTTTTTTTACAAAGTAAAATAAGGTCTAGTTTATTGTGGGTTTTTTGGTCACATATTATCAATCTATTTAAATCAATTTCTCATGAAATGATATGTTTCCATGTTAGTAAAACTTTAGTAGTTTTGGGGTGCCTGGCTGGCTCAGTTGGAAAAGCATGAACTCTCGATCTTAGGTTGTAGATACAAGCCCCACATTGGGTGTAGAGATTACTTAAAATCTTTAGGGGCACCTGGGTGGCTCAGTCAGTTAAGCATCCAACTCTTGATTTCGGCTCAGGTTATGATCCCACAGTTCATAAAATCAAGCCCCACATCTGGCTCCATACTGTCAGTGTAGAGCCTGCTTGAGATTCTCCGTCTCCTTCTCTCTCTGCTCCTTCCCTGCTCACTCTCTGTCTCTCTCTCTCAAAATAAATAAATAAACATTTAAAAATAAAATAAAATCTTTAAAAAAAACCCAAAAACTTCAGTAGCTTTAATTAACAAGACTAGGGAGGTAAAATGCAAGTATACAAGTTACTTAATTCCACAAATCATTTTATGATTATTATTATTTAGTATTTAATTCAGAAGAAGAATTTTTTTTTTTTTATTTCCTCGAAAGTATCCTTTTCTCTTAAACCAGTATATTTGCTTGGCATTTATTTTCTTGCCTATACAGGGGGAAACTATTATTTGAGCCAGAACAGTTCATGTTACAATTTAAATGTATAAATTGTAAATTTATTCCTAGGTTCTCCCTACTAGCAAAAGCAGCCAAATGATCACCTTTACCTTTGCTAATGGGGGCGTGGCCACCATGCGGACCAGCGGGACTGAACCCAAGATCAAGTACTATTCGGAACTGTGTGCCCCCCCTGGAAATAGGTATGATATCCACGGCAGCATGTGTGATTGCTGTGCCCTAAAGTTCCTAATTGGTTCTGCACAAGTGCTAAGTAAAACCTTTTGCTTTGCCAGTGTTATGTACTTTAATTAGGAATGTTGTTTCAAAGCCTGCAGCAATACTGTGATATTAACAGCTGTTTGGAGCATCCACGGACACAGGAGCTCATTTTTACTTACTTATTTCTGTCCTACCTTTCTTTGTATGGGAAAATTTCATTCCAGATTTCAGTAATAGTAATACAGTTTCCTTTTTCTAATACTTTAATTTGAGACTAGCACCAATGAGTTTTTCTCTTTTTCTCCTTGTCTCTGATACAGTAATTAAAAAAACATTTTTTTAATATTTATGTCTTTTTGAGAGACAGAGTGTGAGCAGGGGAGTGGCAGTGAGAGGGGGAGACCCGGAACCCGAAGCAGGCTCCAGGCTCTGAGCTGTCAGCACAGAGCCCGACACGGAATTCGAACTCATGAACCGAGAGATCATGACCTGAGCCGAAGTCGGCCGCTTAACCGACTGAGCCACCCAGGCACCCCAATAATTTACATTCCACTGAACATCCTTGAACAAATATCTTTGAGTATCTATTGTGCATAAGTCTGTGCCGGGTTCTGGGGAGGGTAAAGAGCCATAGCAGAAAGAGTCTTGCCTCCAAAAAGCTGACGGTCTGGTAGCTTCAGGGTCATGTTTTTGTGACCTTGGTAAAGGGTTTGAGTTTACTTTGCAATACCATAACATCTTAAACTTTACCAACCATGGTGCATGTAGTTAGCTTGTGTAAATGTGACCCTGCACGCTCATTTAACCCCCAGGTAACTAGCACTTCTCCATTCGGAGTAAAGAATCAGGAAAAATTGTTTAAAGACTAATTAAGTCAGTACTGTGCAATGGAAATAAAATGTGAGTCACATAATGCAATTTGAAATTTTCTACTAGACACATTTTTAAGTAGTGAAAAGAGGGGCGCCTGAGTGGCTCAGTGAATTGAGCGTCTGACTTCAGCTCAGAGCATGATCTCACAAACCATGAGTTCAAGCCCTGCATCGGGCTCTGTGCTGACAGCTCAGAGCCTGGAGCCTGCTTCGGATTCTGTGTCTCCCTCTCTCCCTGCCCCTCCCCCATTTGCACTCTGTCTCTCTTGCTGTCAAAAATAAATACTTTTTTAAAAAGTTAAATAATAAAAATAAACAGGTAAAATTAATTTGGTAATTTATTCTACTTTACTTAACATGAAAATATTGTTATTATACCATATATAATTTATATAAAATTAATGAGATATTTTACTTTTTATCACATTTTCAAGATCCATTTACTATTTTACACTCACCACATATCTCAATTAAAATGCTTGATTTTTTTAAGAAACACTTGTTCCATACAATTGACCCTTGAACAACACAGGCTTGAACTATGAAGGTCCACTTATATGTGGAATTAAAAAAAAATTTTTTTTTTCAATGTTTGTTTATTTTTGAGAGACACAGAGAGACAGAGCGTGAGTAGGGAAGGGCAGAGAGAGGGAGACACAGAATTCAAAGCAGGCTCCAGGCTCTGAGCTGTCAGCACAGAGCCTGATGCAGGGCTTGAACCCACGCACCGTGAGATCGTGACCTGAGCCGAAGTCAGACACCCAACCAACTGAGCCACCCAGGCGCCCCAATATATGGATTTTTTAAATAAATACAGTATAATATTATAAATGTATTTTCTCTTATTATTAATAACTTTTTTAGTGTATTGCAAGAATGCATGTAACAAACAAAATATGTGTTACTTGTCTATGTTATGGTATGGTTTCCAGTCAAAAGGAGGCTATTAATAGTGAACTTTTTGGGGTGTAAAAAGTTATCCATGGATTTTTGACTGCATGGGGGGGTCACTAATGCCCTAAATCCCAGGCTGTTGAAGGGTCAAATGTATTAAGAGTTCATAAAATTTACCGTTGAAAAAATAGATTTGGATACCTAAGTTGTTCCAAACATACTTCAGTTTTCCAATAATTGAATTAAATGGCAGCTTATTTTTTTTTTAATGTTTTATTTTATTTTTTGAGAGACAGAGAGAGACAGAGCATGAGCGGGGGAAGGGCAGAGAGAGAGGGAGACACAGAATCCAAAGCAGGCTCCAGGCCCTGAGCTGTCAGCACAGAGCCCGATGCGGGGCTCAAACCCATGAACACAAGATCATGACCTGAGCCAAAGTCAGATGCTCAACTGATTGAGCCACCCAGGTGCCCCTAAATTTCAGCTTTTAAATTTGAAAGTCAGTTAATTAAACTTAAATTCAGTTTTCAGTCCCACTAGTCACATTTCCAGGGCTCAGTACTGTAGTCAGGAGCATGGATCTGATGTTTCCCAACCAAAGCCTTGCTCATTGCAGAGTTTTTCTGATCTTGTGAATCCACTTTGCACTATGTGGAAATAAAAGCAGAGGAAATTTTCTGAGCATCTTCAGTTGGCCAGCCAGTAGCAGATTAAATGTAGCAAATTAGAGAGGGGGATGCAGAATTATTAGTGTTAGACTTTCCTCGGACAGGAAGAAATGACTGCTGATAGCAAGGAAAGAAACATTAAAACAAAACAAAAACATAATACATGGACATGGTAACTCAGAATGTTTACTGCTTTATCATAAGGGAAATAGCATTCCACTTCCAAATGGGCCCTGAATCTTCTTCTGAATAAGAGACCCAGGTCAACAGTTAAAGTCATGATAATGGCTCTTAAATATCATGATAGTCCAATATATTTAAAAAGTAATAGACTATGTCCTATATTTTGCTACAAATTCCCATTCAAAACCTTTTTGTGCTGAAAGGGCAAAAACTCAGCTAGTAAGCAGCTTGAACAAACACATAAAGCTTCCCATTTTCTAAGCATTCTGTATTACCAACATTTGATTGTAATATTGTGCAAGTATCACTGTTTCTATGTGTGTTAAATAGTAAGCTGTTTGCTACTCTATCGGGTATGAGTTTTTCCAGACATTTCTTTGTAATTCTCATTCTCACGTAATGTTTTCATGTTTCTATGCCTTTCTTCTGAAAAAAAAAAAGGGACATTAGTCCAACTTAAAGATCCATTTTCTCTATATATTAGTTCCTTCCTTGTCATTTCTCTGTGAAGATATAATAATTTGGAAAACTTTATAATAACAATACTATTTAATGTTTAAGGATCTGGTATTTTACATTTTTCACATGGCTTATTGGGTGGACTTAAATTCAAATACTAGTTTACAAATTCCTGAAGACACTTAGAAAAATTGTCCTTTTATTATATTCATCAAAATGCTGTTCTAATTTACTAATTGGGACATTGGGCACTAGGTCAGTCCACGGATATGCTATCAGGGCTCAAGCAAGTTACCAGCATACCTAACGTACAAGAGCAATAAAGCCATGGCTAAGGTTTCCTTACTGTCTGATCACCTTAATATTATTGCTGTATTTTATATCATCAATTTCATTTATTCATAGAATTCCATAGCCTACTCATCCTTTAGAATGGAAAATCCTTTTCAAGTTTAAGTCCTGCTTAAAATATTTTTTGATCAAAATATTTTTTGATCGGTAGATGTCTTTTGTCCAACTTTTTATTTTGGAAATTTTCAACGAATGCCCACATACTTTTTGCCTAGACCAAGGGTTGGCAAATTTTCGGTAAAGAGCCAGATAGTAAATATTGTAGATTTTACAAGCCATATAGTCGCAACTACTCAGTTCTGCTGTTGCTCAAAAGCAGAAAGAAGGAATACACACAAAGGAATAGGTGTGGCTGTGTTCTAATAAATCTTTATTTATAAAAACAGGCTGTCAACAGACTGCCAGCCATAGTTAGCCTACTCTAACCTAAACAGTCGCTAACATTTTGCAATATTTGCTATCTCTCACATATATTATTGTATATGCAGGTTTTGTACCTGTATTGTATATGCAGGGTTTTTTCCTGAGCCATTTGAAAATAAGCTGCAGACCTCAGTACAACTGAACAAGGATGCTCTAAGGATGTTCTAGGGAATTCTTGGAATTCCTTGGATACTGGAATCCTTGGATACTGGAATCCTTGGATACTTGGAATCCTTGGATACTGGATTACAATATCACAATTTAGGTAACAATTATATCAGGCAAGCTTCTAACAGAGAAACAAAACCAGTAGGAGATATACACTGTACTTATATATTTGTGTTTGTGTATTCACTGGGGAGTTTAATTTTAGGTATATTGTTTAAAAAAAAAAAAAAACAGTAGTTGTTTAGTTGTGTGCCTTCCTGAGAAATGTTGTTTTCTTCAAAACACATTTGTGGAGAAGGAAATAAAAACCAATGTGATTCATGTGTATTTATGAAGCATAATTACCTTGTATGTTACCAGTGGGGGTAAAAATAATTTTAATGACAGCTACATTTATTGAGGTTTTTGGGCCAGGTTCTGTGCTAATTGCTTTATATAATTTATCTCAATCTACACAACAACTCTCTTGAGAAGATAAAGTCTTTATCCCAATTTTACAAATGAGAAATCTGGGCCTCTGAGAGGCTAAGAAGGGCATACAGCTAGTAGTAGAGCCGGAATTCATGTCTGCAATAAAATGGATTGTTTTAGTTGTACTGAGTAGCTCTCACAGTGTAAAAATGAACTTAACTAATTACAAGAATTGCCATTTCCATTTAGATAAAGTTGCATATATTAAAGACAGTCGATTATGAAGTAATGTAAGTTAGAATTGAAGGATTTGGTTTTTTCAATTCAGCTTTTTGGTTTAAAGTCCTTCCAGTAAACGCACCGTGCTAGGAGCCTGACCCTAACATGGGCTGCTGGAAACCTGTCTAATCACAAATTCATTTTATCATGATCTACCTTCCAATTGTTTGCATGTAAATGAGTGTTGTCCGCATGCTTGAAAGTTTGGTTTCCTTAGAGGGAACCAGTTCCCTGGATTTTTGCTTATACTTTGTTGTGACCCTGGAGGTAGAATAAGGAGAAAAGCTGGGGGAACTGAGTGCCTGGTATGTGATTAGCAGGCCCACTAGGAGGCTCCCATTCTCTGCTGCTTAGCTTCCAATATTCTGAAGACAAACTGCTTCGGGAACATTCCTATCCTGGGAGACTGAGGACTTAACAGGGGGGTCGTTGGTAAAAGTTTAACAGGATTGAATGACAACTGAAGTTATAAAAGTTTTCTTTGCACTGTTAGGTACAAACTTTGCAGATCCTACAGGGATGCTACGGCAAAAACTGTGCTTCTTAAAAATTCTTGTAAGAAATGCAAAGGGACGATTTTATTTCTAGTAGAGACCTTGGGAAAGCCTTAGGGGGAAATAATGGATATTGTCTCACGGTTTTTCTTTTTGTTTTTTTTGTTTTTTTGTCCAAGTCAACAGATACATTCCCATGCTTAAGTCACTGGAGTTCTGTTTTGTCTGATTTAGCCTTCCTCTTAAGGCTAAATTTCAGTGTTAACTTGGCCAATGCAGGGAGAACTTAAAATATGCTTTGGAATAATCCACTGACCTGGAATTTCCCCTCTTATCTTCCAGTGATCCTGAGCAGCTGAAGAAGGAACTCAATGAACTAGTCAGTGCTATTGAGGAACATTTTTTCCAGCCACAAAAGTACAACCTGCAACCAAAGGCAGAGTGAAATATATCAGCCATGGGCGTAATTACAATCAAGCTACCGGTGATTAATTAAGCAATATTTTTGAGGACCAAATGATTTAAATGGTCGCTCTAAGTATTTATATTTTTTTAATAGGCCTACATTCCTCATTGTTCTATTTTTTTACCTTTAAGACGAATAAAGAAAAGATGGCCAATCCCAAGAAACCAATTAAATTTAATTCCTATTAAAAGGTTAAGCCTGGGCATTTCCTGAATTAAAAAAAAATGAAGATTTTAAAAATAGCAAACTTTCAAAACTGTACTGTAATTCATATGCTTTAATTAGAATAAATAACAAATGTGTCTTCTCTATCATTCTTTTTATGAATAATTAAAATCACCAGAAAACCTATACAATTACTAAATTCTGGGCTGTCATATCATAGGATAACCACTTTTTAGGTATATGTATATTTACATTTGTATCAATTGCTTATAAAGCAAAATATATAAACAAATTGAATGTCCTGTTCATGTTTAGGGAAAAACAGGAACCTATAAAGTGGAGCAAAAGATACTTTAAAAAGAGAAAATTTTTCATCTAAAACTTTTTAGTTGTATTAATCCATCATTGTACAGCGTTTACATGCTAGGAGAAAACAGCCTCATCATCTTTGTTCAGTACACTAACATTCATTTTATCTCTTTAAATCTTGAATTTAAAAACTGGTTATTTGAAACTGCAAAGTTCGTTATTGTACAGTTGTTTGCTTTGGTACAAGTTAATGTAATTTTTGGGACTGAGGCACAAAGACTATAAGCTTTAACTATTTGCCTGACTTTGCTTTTTTTGCTTTGATCATATGTAATTAAAACTATTAGATTTCCTTTTCAGGTTTATATTTAACCTGTGCCTTCTATTCTTCTCATAACCAATGGCCTTAAAACCATCCAAAATTACTCCCTTTGAGCCCCCATGAGTCAGGACCAAGCTGTTCTTCATATACTTTGTATATTTCATGTGGTTTTCTGTTTTTAAAACAAATGATTCCCCATTATTATTATGACTAACCTAAATGCTTACTAAGTTTCAGAACAATGAAAAATTACAATCCTATTGGCATTTTTTCTAAAGTAAAGGGGAAAATGTTTTTACGTCTTAGTGATACATAGTTTGTGCCCTATCAGAACTTTTAAATCTGTAATATTCGATATATTCTGTCAGCTGCTTCATTGTAGCTGTTATGTATTTTTGTTTTATAGCGTTTTGTAGTCTCACACTGCACCCTAGAAATAAAGTCTGTATCCTCTCTACAGTTTGTGGAGCTTGTAAACTATACCCCATCATGGAGTTGGTTTCTGGAAATACAAAGATGGTGGAGACCCACCCTACTGTGATGATGCTCACAGTTTGGGGGGCTAGTGAGTAACCGTCAGGCTTACACATTCTCTAATGGAGTCATTTGCAAAGCACTCGGGGTTCAGAAGTGCGAGAGGGGGATCCCTTCTGCCCAGAGAAAGCCTGGAGGAGAGGTGAATGACTGCTTTGCTTCTGGGGGTTGGGGAGCTAGGAGCTGGGGATGAAGGAGAAGGGCCGCCAGGCACAGAGCACAGCACCAGCAAAAGTAGAGAAGTGCTGGCATGTGTGTGTGTGGGGGGGAGGGGGGTGTTTCGGGTGGTGAAAACACACCCCAGATGTTCACTTTAGGACAGACCCTCACTTCTCTGCCACTCACATGAGCTGCTGATTAAACTGGGCCTGGAGGGGGGGGTCCCCCAACTCTATTTCTCACTTGTATTTCTAAGAAATAACACACCATGGGGGTGCCTGGGTGACTCAGTTGGTTAAGCGTCTGACTTCGGCTCAGGTCACGATCTCACAATTCTTGGGTTCCAACCCCGCCTCGGGCTCTGTGCCGACAGCTCAGAGTCTGGAGCCTGCTTTGGGTTCTGTATCTCCCTCTCTCTCTGCCCCTCCCCCACTCACGCTCACTCTCTGTCTCTTTCAAAAGTAAATAAATGAACATTAAAAAGAATTTTTAAAGAAAAGAAATAGCACACCATGTATGCACACTATTTTATGAGTTTTTTATGTTATTACAGGATGCCAGGTAGCCTAATGTGTGATGCATAAAGCTTGCAACATAAGATCCCTGTGGGTTCTAATGATGGTCTGCTGTGAACCATCTTTGTGACCTTGGTCCACTTAACCTCTCAAAGTCTCAGCTTTGTTATTCTTTTTTTTTAATTTTTTTTTTTAACATTTATTTATATTTGAGACACAGAGAGACAGAGCATGAACGGGGGAGGGTCAGAGAAAGGGAGACACAGAATCTGAAACAGGCTCCAGGCTCTGAGCTGTCAGCACAGAGCCGACGCGGGGCTTGAACTGACGGACTGCGAGATCATGACCTGAGCCAAAGTTGGCCGCTTAACCGACTGAGCCACCCAGGCGCCCCTCAACTTTGTTATTCTTTTAAAAGACTTTTTTTTTTTTTAGGGCAATCCTATGTTCACAGAAAAACTGAGAAGAAGGTGTAGAAATAGCCCATCTCCCCCCTGCTCCCCCGCATAAGTAGCCTCCCCAATTATCAACATCCCCACCAGAGTGGTGCATTTGCTGTAATTGATGGAATACACTGGTATGTTATCACCAAACTGTGGAGACAAAAGATCATTGGTTGCCAGGGGTTGGGAGGGGAGCAGTGAAGAAGTGGAGCCCAGGGGATTTTAAGGAAAGTGAAAATACATCTTAATGGTGGATGTGTGTTCTACATTTGTCCAAATCGATACAGTGTACTACACCAAGAGTGAACTCTAGTGTAGAACGTGGGCTTTGATAATTTTCAGTTTTTATTTTCTTATTATTTTTTAATGTTTATTTATTTACCTTGAGAGAGAGAGCAGGGGAAAGGCAGAGAGAGAGAGAGAGAGAGAGAGAGAGAGAATCCCAAGCAGGCTCTGGGCTGAGAGCACAGAGCCCAACGCAGGGCTCGATCTCATGAACTGTGAGTTGGACATTAGAGTCGGAAATCAAGAGTCGGACATTAAGCGAGCCATCAAGGCCCCCCACGTCAGTTTTTAAATTAAAAGATTTTAGGGGCGCCTGGGTGGCTCAGTCGGTTAAGTGTCCTACTTCAGCTCAGGTCATGATCTCATGGTTCGTGGGTTCGAGCCCCGTGTCGGGCTCTGTGCTGACAGCTCAGAGCCTGGAGCCTGCTTCCGATTCTGTCTCCCTCGCTCTCTGCCCTTCCCCCACTCACGCTCTGTCTCTCTCAAAAATAAATAAACATTTAAAAAAAATTTTAATTAGAAGATTTTATTAAACGATGTCTGAGGTCATTTCATTCGGCAAGTCTTCAGATGATGTGGAAAATACATAAAGGACACTATCAGCAACAATAAATCATGGACAATTCTCTTTGGCAGGATGCTTAACTCGTCCTCTTACAAGACCCAGCATGGGAGACGGGGAGGACACACTTGGTAGCAAAGAGGGGCAGGCAGCCTCGTGTTCACATCCTGCCTTGCCTCGCAGCCCGAAGGGTGTGTGCTGAAACTGGGGACAAGCAAGGCACCATGTGGCCTGGGGGGCCAGGAAAGTTCTGCAGGGGATTAAGGGGAAGATCGGGAGTGACCACTGTCACAGCTACACCTGCTTGGGGAAGGCGGTCTGATTGGAGTGGAGTGGTGGCATCGTTTTCTCTCGGTGCCTAGAAAGGACAGATCCCAAGTTTAGTCCGAGAGACTGAGTTGCAGGAGGAAATGCAGGCCAACTTCTTATTTTCTTTGTGGGTTCGGAAATAACAGCTGTTACTCTTTAAGGAAAAATGGGAGTGCCTTTCATTTATCTCATCAGTTTACCTCAATCATCATACTATCATGGGAAAGTACCGTTCTTTTCTGACATTGGAAACTCGACTAAAAATTAAAATGCTTTGGGGCGCCTGGATGGCTCAGTCAGAAGAGCATGAGACTCTTGATCCTGGGGTCATGGGTTTAAGCCCTATGTTGGGTATAGAGACTACTAAGAAAATAAACTTAAAAAAATAAATAAATGCTTTAAGTGATGGAACAAATGTGTATGTCCTACTCTGGAGGAATTTTGAAATGATGGCATCTAAATCACATTTACAGTAAAACCTTGGTTTGCGAGCATAATTCGTTCTGTAAACAGGCTTCTAAACCAAAGCACTCATATATCAAGAACCATTGGCTCATTTGTGATCATGTGACACTTGGTATCACGTACTACTTGTATTGCAAGACATCATTTGTTTCTCAAAATTTAGAATTATTTTCTCATCTTGCAGAACACTCACAGAACAAGTTACCCACAATCCAAGGTTTCACTGCATAATTTTTACGTTCTAAAAGACCGGGTCCTCAGAGCTATTTGTGCATTCGTTCACATGTTCACTGAGTCACGTTGGAATCCTGCTGTGAGCCAGCCACTTCTCTGGACACTGGTGACACACTTGCTGTCCTGAATTCAGACTTAGTCTAGCAGGGGAAATACACACATGCACAGATCACCGCGGTAGGGTGTGCGGAACCACAATAGCGAACTATCCCAACCGTGGGCAAGCAGTTCTGTAACGCCCCCTTTTGGACTTGTATTTTTCGACACCACCAAATTCAAATCCCTAACATTTTTGTTCAAAACGGTTTCATTCTGCGAGGCTATTTGCAGCTCATTTCCCTGCATCATCCTTTGTTCCATCCTTGCTCCAAACACATTTGTGTAGAATGACAACCATTGAAAGCAAGGTGTCTCCAGGGCAGGTGAGCATCGAAGTTTAAAATACTGTCACTTCCGGGGCGCCTGGGTGGCTCAGTTGGTTATGCGCCAACTTGGGCTTAGGTCCTGATCTCGAGGTTCGAGCCTCGTGTCAGCTCTGTGTTGACAGCTTGGAGCCTGGAGCCTGCTTCAGATTCTGTGTCTCCCTCTCTCTGCCCCTTTCCCACTCACACTGTCTCTGTCTCCCAAAAATAAACATTAAAAAAAAATAAACATTTAAAATACCATCACTTCCATAGACTTCTTGTAAGCAGAGTGCAATAACTGCCGGGATGAACTGGAGGAGAAAGACAACTGTCTGGAGAGGTGAGACCCTTGGGCTGACCCTCCAGGACCAGAACATGGGCACCAGGATGGAGAACAGTGTTCCAGGGGCCAGGTTTATTTTGACCTGGCTCCTCCTTGTCAGTCCTTGAAAATACACAGTGGAAGACAGAACTGTTTCTCTGTCTCTTCCCATTCGGGTCCAGTTAAAACGGCTTAGGTATGTGGCCCAAACGTGGTACAGAATGGAGTTGGGCACACAGACTAAAGAGCCAGTTCCAAGTCTAAGTAGCTCTTGAAACCATTTCAAAATGGCACAGTGAAACTCCCAGAGGGAAGTTCGGGTTGCAGTTCAGAGAGACGATGAGCCTGATTTTGTCCTTAAAATACATATTCTGAGTTATTTCTCTTACCCAGGGGAAAAAAATGAAAAGAAAATCTCTGGGCAGCAAGAGTGAAATGCAGCTCATCTGTCTGACAAGTGCTCCTATCATTTAGTACAACTAACGGAAACTTTAGGAGGAGGCTTGGGCTAATTACCTGCCTTGTTGGCTCAGCAGGCTTCCTTTTATTTTTTTTTCCTTCTGAACCCTAAGGTGGTTCATTCCCTAGGGTGTGATCACTGATTCTCTGCACTCTTGAAAGCTTCTCTGTGCTTGTGGCTGTAATTGTCCTAAGTATAGGACTGCGGACCTCTTCCAGGCTCCGACCCTAGGTTCCCATCTGTCTATTTAAACCTTCCTACTCAGGGGTCTCAGACTGCATTCGGTGCAGCTCTGCCCCAAGTCAGTTTTCCCCACTCAGGTCACCAGCTGCGCTCCTTCTGATCCACTCAACTCACCTCGGCTTCAAACACCTGCCCAGAACCTTCAGTGACTTTAATGTCTGACTTTAACCCAATCTTTTTTCTAAACACTTATTACGGAGAACTTCAACATAGAGAATTAGTACAGTGGACCTTGGAGCATCCATCACTGAGCTCCACTCATGGCCAATTTTCCATTCGTGGCCAATCTGCTTACATCCACAGCCCCCTCATGTCCCATTCTGAAGCAAATCCCGGACCTGTCCTTACATCTGTAAATAGTACCATAAAAGATAGGACTCCTTACTTACACCCATAGTTATATTGTTGTCACAACTAAAGACGTTTACAGTTCCTTTCTCTATCTACTCTATTCTTTCTTCAATATCTTTAAATCTATAAATCCTTAATCTCTTTTTTTTCCCTTTTTGTAATTTGTTTCCACCGACCAAATCATTTGTCCTGTAGGATTTCCCATATTTTGGATTTTGCTAGTTGCCTCATCATGGTGTATTTCACATATTTCTCTGTGCCCTACATTTCCTGTGAAGTGATATAGAGGATGGAGAGGCATGAGCTGATTCAGATTTGATTTTCTGGCAAGAATACTTGACAGAGGTGGAAGAGGGGTGCTACTCATACCATCTTTTTTCCAAGTTCCCTGGATTAGCTGTCATCAGCCAGTTTGCCTGACCCTTGCTCTGCCCTGCATAATGAAAGAGTCACCAGGGAAAGGATAATGGGGCTTAGTTAAGAACAAGGATGAATTGGGGCTCCTGGGTGGCTCAGTCAGTTAAGTGTCTGACTTTGGCTCAGGTCACGATGTCATGGTTTGTGGGTTCAAACCCTGCACCGGGCTCTTGCTGTCAGCTTGGAGCCTGGAGCCTGCTTCGGATCCTCTCTCTCCCTCTCTCTCTGCCCCTCCCCTTTCTCATTCTCTCTCAAAATAAATAAATTAATAGAAGAAGAAGAAGAAAAAGAAGAAGGAGGAGGAGAAGAAGAGGGATGAGTTGATGTATCCAGTATTACACAGAATGCCAAAAGACTGGTGGAGGCCAGCCTCCCTCAGAAGGAGCAGGAGTTGCTGATAAGCGATCATGGATGGGATTTACAGCTTATGTCAACCTTGAATGAAGGGGCACTGCCCCCAGTTCTCTTGGGCTCCAATGGCACACACACACACAAAAGTGACTTGGCACCCCTTAAGGATTTTAGTGATTTCCTTTTTTTTTTTTTTTTTTTTTTTTAAGTAAACTCAGTGCCCAACATGGGATTTAAACTCATGATTCCAAGACCAAGAGTCACATGCTCTACCGACTGAGCCAGCCAGGCACACCTTTAGTGATTTCTTTCAATAGATGACTTGCCTGTTAAAGAACAAAATTGAGTTATGAAGACCAACAAAGAAAGGGAGGAGTGTGAATGAGGTGTAAGAATCCACCAAGAGATCCAATGAAGGCTTTGCTTGAGTGGACCAGCCACATGGTGGATGGATCCACAAGTCAGGAAATATGATCATCTTCCCTCAGACGGTGTGTACTCTGGTGTGCAACCAGAATTGCAACCATGATCTTTGTGTATAAGATATCAAGAGATTTAAATAAGCATTTAAATGAGATCATTTGAGATCTACATTCTATGTCTATTCAGAGAGTATGCATGTAGCACCTGCTGCGGAAAGGATGCTGGACAGAAAGCTGTTAAATTATGCAATGCCATGAAATCTGCCTTAGAGTGTGCATTTGTGTAGCAAGCAACAAAAATATATTTCACAAAGTAAGACAAAGAACGAAATTCTGAAAGAAAGAAGTCTGTGAAGCCATCACATTTCGTCAATGTTGTTCTCTATCATCAGTATCGTCTTTATCACCAATACCAACATTAAGTAAGATAAAAGGGTTGTTCTGCTTTGAGAATCACCAGTCACCACACAAGCCAGAGGCGGGCTGATGAACAGACACCTGAAAGAATAGAGAAGTATAGTTGGGGTTGAATCGACTGACCTTGTGAATGAAACACATCTTGAGTGTGGCCAAGGTGTATGTCTTAAATGGGACAGTCTTTCCTATAACAATGATGAAAGAAATATCGAACAGACCATTTTCTGAATTTAGAACCTCAGATGGATGAAGAAGTTGAAATATGCATTTGCTCACAAATGGTAGCACGATACGCACATTGTTCTGCTCTGCTTTTCAGTCCCTTAGTTAGAAGAAGGACATCTAAGCTGTTTCCAGTTCTTTGCTGATATAACAACAGTGAATAACATTGTACATACGGCATTTTCCCTCTCATTCTACTATAGGATAAATGTTATTTTAACAGCTAAAATACCTGCTGTTGAAAGAATAACATTATGTGATCTTTGTGAGAACACTATAAATTGCAAAGTGTTCAGTATTACTGTCAGTGGATAAATGAACAAATCAGATTTGTAAACTATGTTTCATAATTCACCCATTTAATATTTGTAAGTCTGTTTTAGAAAATCACTTATCTTTTTGCTGCCCTCATTTTCCAGATATTGACAGCAATTTTTAAAGAGTAAAGTAAATCAGTATTTCTAGGTTGTACCCACTATGACCTTTGGGGTTAAGGTTGTGACTCTGTAGCAACTACCTGAGTTTCGATTCCAACCCCATTACTTTCTAACTGTGAGATGCTCCTTAACATCTCTTAACCTCAATCCCCTTATCTCTGATGGGGATGAAACCAAATTATTTTTCAAACTCACTGTTGACACTTTTCCATTGTCTAGGTCATATAGGACACTAATGGGTGATTAGAGAGAAATTGAAGATTTCAGGAGAAATTTATTAACTACAGGAGAAATCACACGAAGGACATTAGGCCCCATGGACTGACATGCAGATGTATCCACTACTGCTGTTGCCTGTAAGAAAAGTTTGCCTGGGGAAATGGGAAACTCATGCAGGACCTAGGGACGCATTGGAAGAAAATATGGGATCGTTTCATTTGCAGCCTTAGAGTGAGAAAAGCCTTTCTAAGACTCAAAAGAAAGTATTGAAAGCTGTCCACATTAAATAAAATCGGTGACAAACTGGGCAAAAATATTTACAACTTCTATCATAAAGGGCTTCTCTCCCTAATGTACAAAGAGCCCTTGGATATCAGTAACAAAAAGGATCAACAATCTAATAGAAAAGAGGGCAAATGTGTGGAAAGACAGTTCACAGAAAAGGAAACATATGTGACTTTCAAATCATTTTTTTTTAAAGGCTCAGGATAATTTGTTTTATCCCTTTTTGTATCCTGTGCCATCGTAGTTGTATGTTCAATTCCCTGTGTGTGTGTGTGTGTGTGTGTGTGTTTACTCTAAAATCTTAACATGTATATATATCTCCTGAAACATGTCTGAAGTTACTATCTATAGTCTCCACCCAAACAACACAGGACATTGAATTCTTGCTTAGATAATATATCCAAATGATAGGAAACTCAAAAGGTATAAAAGGGCATATAGAGAGTGAAATGTCTCTAGTCTACCAGTATTCATGGCCAGTCATTTCCTCTGCATGAAGGCAATCACCTTTGCCGGTTTCAAGTTGATTCTTCTAGAGATATTGTATCTAAGACAATTATGTGATGGATTCTTTTGTTTTGATTTGACCCAAATGGTAGGACATTGTACACTCTGTCCTGCATTTGTTTTAAACTGAGCAATTGTGAAAGTGTTTTTTTTAAGTAGGCTCTATTCCCAATGTGGGGCTTGAACTCATGACCCCAAGATCAAGAGTAGCCTGCTCTACCAAAGGAGTCACCCAGGTGCCCCTGTATTTTAATGTTTGCAATTACTCATTCCTTCCCTGTAGATGGAGTGTATGAAACTATGAAAAATCCGTGTTCATCATTATAACCAACTGACACGTTGTAGCTGTTAATGAGTCGGAAAAATCTGACTCATATGGAAATACATTTATTCTATGCCATACTCAAAAAATTAATGGCCAAATAGTATTTCAATGTATGGATGAATATTGAGGTTCTTTCTAATTTGCTGTTTCAAACAACACAGCAGTGAATAACCTTGTCACGCGTCCTTTTGTGTGCGTGCACGTGTGTGTGTCTACGGTGTAACTCACCTAATTTTGAAAACCCTTCAAAATAATTATTATTGAAACTAGTGCTTATATATATTCACTAACCTTGTTTGCTAATGTGATTTGCTTCTTGTTAAAGCACACATTTTAGAGGTTTTTTAGTTTTGACCTGGAGATGTCTTTAGTCCCCTTCATCTGTTAATGATAGCTCTGCTGGGTAAAGGACTCTAAGCTGATGTTTATTTTCCCTGGCACTTTGAAGTCACCATTGAATTATATCTTGGCCATTTGTGTTTCTGTTCATTTAGCTGTCATCCCTTTGTAGGTAATTTTCCCCCTCTTTTCTGATTGCCTTTTTTAAAATATTTTTTTCTTTTTATTTACTTATTTGTTTAATAAATTCTTTTTTAAAATGTTTATTTATTTTTGAGACAGAGAGAGAATGGGGAGGGGCAGAGAGAGAGGGAAACACAGGATCCAAAGCAAGCTCTACGCTGACAGCATAGAGCCCTACAGGGGACTTGAACCCATGAACCGCGTGATCATGACCTGAGCTGAAGTTGGATGCTTAACCAATGAGCCACCCAGGTGCCCAAAAGTACTTTAATTAAGGAATAATATACACAAAGTCCATAAAATTGTAAGCGTAAAGCTCAGTGACTTCTTACGTGTTTATACAGCCATGTAACCATGAAGGTGTAAAACATTTCCAGTGTCTGAAGGGTACCCTTGTGCCCTTTTCAATGGGAACCCTTCCCTCTCGCCCTTCCCGCCCCACCACCCCAAGATAACCACTATTCTAATAGTTAACATCATAAGATTAGTTTTGCCTGTTCTTGAACTTCATGCAGGTGAGATTGTATCTTTTGCTTACTATCTGCTTGCCTATAAGACTTTTTTTGTGCTTGGTGATTTGTAGTTTCCTTATAATTCTAGGAATACATGTATTGTTTTCCATTTCTTTATCTCTGAGCTATCTCAGCAATTTCCTCGGAGCTGTCCTCCAGTTCACTAATCTCTTGTTAGCTCTTCCTGATCTGCTCTTTTACCCTTCTTTGAGTTTCAGTTTTCAATTATATTTTTCCCTAGAAGTTCTGTTCGATCTATTTACAAAAGCTTCCTTTTCTTCATTATTCCATTCCATTCTCTGGGTTCCCATTTTTGCTTTATGAGTTTTTAAAAATAAATTTTCATTATGCTTGTTTTATTCTCTCAGATAATTCTATCATCTAAAATTCTTCTGGTATTTCTTCAGATTGTTGGGTTGTTGACTGTCTCTTGCAGCGGATGGTTTTCTTGTGTTTGTGAATTTGCTTGTTTTTATTTTCAACAGAAGTTCATTTTTTGTGTTTTGTTTTGTTTTTAAACTTCAGGGAGTCCCTTGTGCCCTATTTGGAGAAATGTGATTAAAAGGCTATTCTGTATTTACTTCTGCAAGATCCCAGAGGGCTCTCTGTTTTGTTGCTATAGTTACTGTTGTTTTTTTGTTGCCTTTTTAAACTATTTTTGTTGTTAATTTGTGGTTTCTCTTTATTTATTTTTATTATTTTTTTAAGATTTTATTTTTAAGTAATCTCTACACCCAAAGTGGGGCTCAAACCAGAACCCTGAGGTCAAGAGTTGCATGCTTTACTGACTGAGCCAGCCAGGAGCCCCTGTGGTTTCACTTTAAGCTATTAATTGCTTTGCATGCATATAATTATGGTTATTAATTAATTATACTATGTATATGTGGTTGTAAAAAGTATATTTTTAAGTGATTTGTATAGATTTATATCTTGCAACAGTTTATCCAGAACAACTATGCAAATTGATTTTATTTATTTATTTAATTTTTTTAGTGTTTATTTATTTTAGAGAGAGAAAGAGACAGAGTACAAGCAGGAGAGGGGCAGAAAGAGAGGGAGACACGGAATCCGAAGCAGGCTCCAGGCTCTAGGCTGTCAGCGCAGAGCCTGACGTGGGGCTCAAACTCACTAACCAAACCACAAGATCATGACCTAAGCCCAAGTCACACACTCAGCTGACTGAGCCACCCAGGTGCCCGTGCAAATTGACTTTAAAATTCACAGGGAAGGGAGTGCCTGGGTGGCTCAGTCAGTTAAGTGTCTTACTTGGGCTCAGGTCATGACCTCACAATTTGTGAGTTCAAGTTCCGAGTTGGGTTCTGTGCTGACAGCTTGGAGCCTGCTTGGTATTCTCTCTCTCTCCCTCTCTCTGCCGCTCCCCAACTTGTGCACACACACACACACACATTCTCTCTCAAGAATAAACATTTAAATAAAATCAAATAGAATTCACATGGAAGAATAAAGGGCCACAAGAAGCAAAATAATACCAAAGCAGAACGGATGCTGGAGGACAATGCTCCATTGGGGTCCTACATCTGAACACAGGCACTGACAGCTTTTTTTCGAATTTCAAGGACATCTGTATGGCAAATTGCCTTGGAAGACAGAGATAATGTCTCCCTCCAGGGCATAGGGCAGATTTGTTGGACGTACAGGATATTTATGAAATGTCTCTCCCTGGGTAAAGGGAAGGATGGGTTTGCTAGCATTACCCCCGACTTCAAAGTTTCAGGTTTCCTAACCTTGGTTTTCTCCCGGTGATGTGTGCAGCACTGATTTCAGCTCTTCTGGGTCACACATGGGACTTGGAGACCAGGGTAGCTGAGGTGAATCTGAAATTTGCACTATCTGCTACACTGTAAGTGCTGAAGTCCTTTGCCCCTGATCTGTCAGCCTCTCAGGTCTTGGGCTTGTATACACGGACCAGCAACAGGCTAACTTCCTCGCTCGCAAATGAGATAAATTCTCAGACTCTTCAGTTAAGAAAAGAGGAATCGTACTACCAAATATTAAAATTTACTGTAAAGAAATATTAAGTAAATGTGGCAGAGAGAGAAATAAACCAATGGAAAAAAAAATAACAAATGAGCACATGTATGTAGAAGTAGAAGAAATTGGTATATGACCAACATGACATCATAAGTCTGTAGGGAAAGAACTTTTGAGTGAAAAATTCTGGACAATTAGTACCCAAATGGAAAAGCTAAAGTTAGATCCCACCTCAAGCCATATCCAAAACCATATCCAAAAGTAAATTGCAGTTGGACTTAAAATCTAAATGTGAATAAGCATTTTAGAAGAAATTGTACGAGACCTTCTCTATGATATCATGGTAGAGAAGGATTTCTTAACCAGGACAAAAAGCCCAAGCTATTACAGATCCAACCACATTAGAATTTAAAACTTTTGTATAATAGAAGCCATAATGAACAGAGTTAAAAGACAACACACAATCTGGGAGAAGATATTTGCAACTCTTCTAACAATGCTAGTGATGAGTTTTTATGTGACTTTTATTACCTTTGGATTCCTTTTTTTTTTTCTTTCTTTTTGTTTCTGTTTTTTGTTTTGTTTTGTTTTAACTTTGGATTCCTATAACAACTTGTGAGCATAAATTTACACTTCATCCACTCAGGCTTGGAGTTTTGATTTCCGGTCATGAACTCGTTCTCCTCACCTCTGCCCCTGCCCATCCTCCCCCAACCCTATCTCCCCCCAACCCCCACCCTCACCCAGCATCTCAAGCAAACTACCAGCTTCCCTGATCCTGGATCAGGGGTACTTTTGTTTTGAGTTCCCTCTCACAGAGGAGCATCCTTTCAGGTTTCTTGGACACTAAGGGATAAGATAGGACACCATTTAGAGGAACAGGAGATTTGAAAAAAGAATCCAGTAGAAGTTTTTTGGGGCTCCTGGCTGGCTCAGTTGGAAGAGCATGCAACTCTTGATCTCAGGGTCATGAGTTCGAGCCCCACGTTGGGTGTAGAGATTACATAAATAAAAACTTAAAAACAAAGAACTTTTTTGTGGGGGCCGGGAGGGACAAAAGCCACTGAGTTCCAACTCCCTGCCTGCTACCAGCCTGGGGCCCCCAGTGTGTGTGTGTGTATGTGTGTGTGTGTGTGTGTGTGTGTGT
>NC_064811.1:30753930-30762022 GCF_023721935.1 Panthera uncia
GTGTGTGTGTGTGTGTGTGTGTGTGTGTGTGTGTGTGTGTGTGTGTGAGAGAGAGAGAGAGAGAGAGAGAGAGAGAGAGAGAGAGAGGAGGGGGGAGAGAGGGGTGACAGACTCCTAGCCCTCGAGGCCATGGATGTTTCAGCTGCTGTTTCTCTGCACTTGCCCGTTCACCCAGGAAACTTTTCTTCAACACCTAGGAAGCTTGTTTTTTCTTTCTCTGGAGTTCAACTATATATTTTAGAGCATTTTACAAATATCTTATCTAGCACTAATATGCACTTTGTGAGGCTTCTCCACACCTGCACTGGCCTGCATGTTACCCGAACTGACTCTCACCCCTGACGGTCCTTTCCCGCACACGCTGCCAGCTCCGGACAACATCTCATTTAGGGGGAACAGGGCTTGAAAGAATTCTGAAATCTTTGCAAATTGTTGTTACATTTTAACTTGATAAAATGTTATAGGCTTTGGATAAGCTTGCCTGGCAAAATCCTGACCATTTAGAAGAGAAAATAATTTCAAACTTTTTTTTTTTTAACAGTAATCATGATACTGTTTGAGAGCAGCACAGCTGCAGAATTCCTGAAGAACTCCTAAAAGATCAGAGTTTGCTTAATTTTCACCTGAAAGACACAGTGTGTTAGGTTAGCATCTTGTGGCCCCTACAGAGAGAAAAGAAGGCTGATAAGATCCAAAGAGAGTAAAGGCATATTGCAGCCCTGAATAATAATGATAATCGCATGCTTTACTACATGCTGGATTCTGTTGTAAGTAGTTTACCTTTATTAACTCGTTAATCCCGTTGACAACATTGTTGGTAAGTACTATTATTTTTATCCCCAGCTTATGGGTGAGGTCATTGAGAACCAATAGAAGTCACTTAAGTAGGGGCACCTGGGTGGCTCAGTCAGTTAAGCACCCTACTTCAGCTCAGGTCATGATCTCAAGGTTTGTGAGTTCGAGCCCCGCATTGGGCTCTGGGCTGCTAGCTCGGGGCCTGGAGCCTGCTTCAGAATCTGTGTCTCCCCCTCTCTCTCTGCTCCTCCCCCACTCACGCTCTGCCGATCTCTCTGTCTAAAAAATAAATAAACATTCAAAAAAAAAAGTCACTTAAGTAATTTGCCTAAATTTACAAAGCTGGGAAGTGATCTTTGGTTATCTAATGCTGGTCTGTGTGACAGGTATGGGGTCATTCTTCAAAGGAGCATTCCAACCTATAGGAGCTTCTGTGGTTCTGCAACGTCAAAGAGGAATTCAACACGGATTTGTGGAGGGAGTCTTGTCACTGGTTACAGAACGATGTGACTTGTGATGATTGGTAGGCGGTGTCGAGTCCAGGTGTGATTTTGTAGCCTGCCAAGAGTAACTGGAATTTGAAGCCCCAGGTGGGTAATGAGACACACACAAAAATACTGGTTACTCAGAAGAACCTCTCTGCGTATTGAGAACATCTCTAGATATTATCCTAACACAGAGTGTGTTAATGTCGGAGAACTTGTGGAATATGGGGAAATTGCCAGGAACTGTAGATTTGGAAAACATGTGACTCACTTGTATAAATTAGTTTTTACTGCTTAAGAACCACCCTCCTCCCACTGCACCCCCCCCCCCAAGTGACGTAAGGCAAAAGCCATGTAATTAGCACAACCTGAGGATTGCCAGTGTGAGCTGGCCTCAGATAGGCAGTTCTGCCCTGGGCTGGGTTTGGGGGCACTTGGTTGAGGCTCACTCCAGTGTTTGCAGGGCGAGCGGATACAAGATGAATAAAATGATTACCAACAGGTAGTGGGGCCTAGTTAAGGTTGAGAATTGTATAGAAACCTAGTAGTTTCTTTACTTTTCCTTCCTCCCATTTTTCCTTTTCTTCCTTTCTTCTTTCCTTCCATCTTTTCCTCCTTTCTTCCTTCATCAAATTCTAATTTAATGTTGAGGAACAAGGCTGACTCTCTCCTGCAGGTGAGATATCCCAAAATGAAGAGCAGAGATAAACCTTAAAGACTTTTCCCATTACAAAATAATACACACTTATTGTAGATAATTAGAAAAATATGAAAATATAAAAGCTCAATGAAAATAATCATCATTGTTCCCAATAATGGAGTTGGTAATAAGGAAGTAGCAAGTGCTTCTGGCCAGCTGAGTTTCTTCTTTTTTTTTTTCCTATTTCTTATTAGGCATCTAATATTTTCATTTTTTTATTTTATTTTTTATTTTTTTAAATTTACATCCCAATTAGTTAGCATATAGTGCAACAATGATTTCAGGAGTAGATTCCTTAATGCCCCTTACCCATTTAGCCCATTCCCCCTTCCCACAACCCCTCCAGCAACCCTCTGTTTGTTCTCCATATTTAGGAGTCTCTTCTGTTTTGTCCCCCTCCCTTTTTTATATTATTTTTGTTTCCCTTCCCTTATGTTCACCTATTTTGTCTCTTAAAGTCCTCATATGAGTGAAGTCATATGATTTTTGTCTTTCTCTGACTGACCAATTTCACTTAGCTTAATACCCTCCAGTTCCATCCACATAGTTGCAAATGGCAAGATTTCATTCTTTTGATTGCCGAGTAATACTCCAGTGTGTGTGTGTGTGTGTGTGTGTGTGTGTGTATATATATACACCACATCTTCTTTATCCATTCATCCATTGATGGACATTTGGGCTCTTTCCATACTTTGGCTATTGTTGATAGTGCTGCTATAAACATGGGGTGTATGTGTCCCTTTGAAACAGCACACCTGTATCCTGAGAATAAATACCTAGTAGTGCAATTGCTGGGTCGTAGGGTAGCTCTATTTTTAGTTTTTTGAGGAACATCCATACTGTTTTCCAGAGTGGCTGCACCAGCTTGCATTGCCACCAACAATGCAAAAGAGATCCTCTTTCTCCGTATCCACGCCAACATCTGTTGTTCATGTTAGCCATTCTGACAGGTGTAAGGTGGTATCTCATTGTGGTTTTGATTTGTATTTCCCTGATGATGAGTGATGTGGAGCAGTTTTTCATGTGTCGGTTGGCCATCTGGATGTCTTCTTTGGAGAAGTTTCTATTCATGTCTTTTGCCCATTTCTTCACTGGATTATTTGTTTTTTGGGTGTTGAGTTTGAGAAGTTCTTTATAGATTTTGGATGCTAACCCTTTATCTGATATGTCATTTGCAAATATCTTCTCCCATTCTGTAGGTTGCCTTTTAGTTTTGCTGATTGTTTTCTGAACTGTGCAGAAGCTTTTATTTTTTTTTATGAGGTCCCAATAGTTCACTTTTGCTTTTCTTTCCCTTGCCTCCAGAGACGTGTTGAGTAAGGAGTTGATACGGCCAAAGTCAAAAAGGTTTTTGCCTGCTTTCTCCTTGAGGATTTTGATGGCTTCCTGTCTTACATTGAGGTCTCTCATCCATTTTGAGTTTATTTTTGTGTATGGTGTAAGAAAGTGGTCCAGGTTCATTCTTCTGCATGTCACTGTCCAGTTTTCCCAGCACCACTTGCTGAAGACACTGTCTTTATTCCATTGGATATTCTTTCCTGCTTTGTCAAAGATTAGTTGGCCATACCTTTGTGGGTCCATTTCTGGGTTCTCTATTCTGTTCCATTGATCTGAGTGTCTGTTCTTATGCCAGTACCATACTGTCCTGATGGTTACAGCTTTGTGGTATAGCTTGAAGTCTGGGATTGTGATACCTTCTGGTTTGGTTTTCTTTTTCAAGATTGCTTTAGCTATTCAGGGTCTTTTCTGGTTCCATACAAATTTTAGGATTATTTGTTCTAGCTCTATGAAGAATGCTGGTGTTATTTTGATAGGGATTGCATTGAATATGTAGATTGCTTTGGTAGTATCGACATTTTAACAATATTTGTTCTTCCTATCCAGGAGTATGGAATCTTTTTCCATTTTTTTTGTGTCTTCTTCAGTTTCTTTCATAAGCTTTCTATAGTTTTCAGCGTATAGATTTTTCACCTCTTTGGTTAGATTTATTCCTAGGTATTTTATGTTTTTTTTTTTTTGTGTGTGTGCAACTGTAAACTGGATCGATTCCTTGATTTCTCCTTCTGTCGCTTCATTGTTGGTGTATAGGAATACAACCTATTTCTGAGCATTGATTTTATATCCTGCAAATTTTCTGATTTCATGAATTCATTCTAGCAGTTTTTTTGGTGGAATCTTTTGGGTTTTCCATATAGAGTATCATGTCATCTGTGATGAGTCAAAGTTTGACCTCTTCCTGGCCAATTTGGATGCCTTTTATTTCTTTGTGTTGTCTGATTGCAGAGGCTAAGACTTCCAATACTATGTTGAATAACAGTGGTGAGAGTGGACATCCCTATCTTGTTCCTGACCTTAAAGGATGATATTAGTGTTGGGTCGTTCATATATGGCTTTTGATCTTGAGGTATGCTCCTTCTATCCCTACTTTATTGAGGGTTTTTATCAAGAAAGGATGCTGCATTTTGTCAAATGCTTTCTCTGCATCTATCGAGAGGATCATACGGTTCTTATCCTTTCTTTTATTGATCTGATGAATCACGTTAATTGTTTTGCAGATATTGAACCAGCCCTGCATCCCAGGTATAAATCCCACTTGGTCGTGGTGAATAATTTTTTTAATGCATTGTTGGAGCTGGTTGGCTAGTATTTTGTTGAGGATTTTTGCATCCATGTTCATCATGGAAATTGGTCTATAGTTCTTTTTAGTGGGGTCTCTGTCTGGTTTTGGAATCAAGGTAATGCTGGCTTCATAGATAGAGTTTGGAAGTTTTCCTTCCATTACTATTTTTTGGAACAGCTTCAAGAGAATAGGTGTTAACTCTTCCTTAAATGTTTGGTAGAATTCCCCTGGAAAGCCATCTGGCCCTAGACTCTTGTTTTTTGCCAGATTTTTGATTACTAATGCGATTTCCTTACTGGTTATGGGTCGGTTCAAATTTTCTATTTCTTCCCGTTTCAGTTTTGGTAGTTTACATGTTTCTAGGAATTTGTCCATTTCTTCCAGATTGCCCATTTTACTGGCATATAATTGCTCATAATACTCTCTTATTATTGTTTTTATTTCTGCTGTGTTGGTTGTGATCTCTCCTCTTTCATTCATGATTTTATTTATTTGGTCCTTTCCTCTTTCTTTTTTTTTTTTTTTTAAAATTTTTTTTTTTTTTTTTTTTGGGACAGAGAGAGACAGAGCATGAACGGGGGAGGGGCAGAGAGAGAGGGAGACACAGAATCGGAAACAGGCTCCAGGCTCCGAGCCATCAGCCCAGAGCCTGACGCGGGGCTCGAACTCACGGACCGCGAGATCGTGACCTGGCTGAAGTCGGACGCTTAACCGACTGCGCCACCCAGGCGCCCCTCCTCGTTCTTTTTGATGAAACTGGCTAGTGGTTAATCAATTTTGTTAATTCTTTCAAAGAACCAGCTTCTGGTTTCATTGATCTGTTCTGCTGGGTTTTGTTGTTGTTGTTTTGTTTTGTTTTGTTTTTGTTTGTTTGTTTCGATAGCATTAATTTCTGCTTTAATCTTTGTTATTTCCTGTCTTCTGCTGGTTTTGGACTTTATTTGCTGTTCTTTTTCCAGGTCCTTAAGGCGTAAGGTTAGGTTGTGTATCTGAGAACTTTCTTCCTTCTTTAGGAAGGCCTGGATTGCTATATATTTTCCTCTTATGACCCTCTTATGTCTCAGAAGTTTTGGGTTGTGGTGTTATCATTTTCATTGACTTCCATCTACTTTTTAATTCCCTCTTTAACCTCTGGTTAGCCCACTCATTCTTTGGTAGGATATTCTTCAGTCTCCAAGTATTTGTTACCTTTCCAAATTTTTTCTTGTGGTTGATTTCGAGTTTCATAGTGTTGTGATTTGAAAATATGCACGGTATGACCTCGATCTTTTTGTACTTAGTTAGGGCTGATTTGTGTCCCAGTATGTGGTCTGTTCTGGAGAACATTCCATGTGCACTGGAGAAGAATGTATATTCTGCTGTTTTAGGATGAAATGTTCTGAATATATCTGTTAAGTCCATCTGGTCCAGTGTGTCATTCAAAGTCATTGTTTCCTTGTTGATTTTTTGATTAGATGATCTGTCCCTTGCTGTGAGTAGGGTGTTGAAGTCTCCTACTATTATGGTATTACTATCAATGAGTTTCTTTATGTTTGTGATTAATTAAATGTTGTGTATATATTTGGGTGCTTTCACATTTGGCACATAAATGTTTACAATTGTTAGGTCTTCTTAGTGGATAGATCCCTTGATTATGATATAATGCCCTTCTGCATCCCTTGATATAGTCTTTATTTTAAAGTCTAGATTGATATAAGTATGGCTACTCCGCCTTTCTTTTGTTGACCATTAGCATGATAGATGGTTCTCCATCCCCTTATTTTCAATCTGAAGGTGTCTTTAGGTCTAAAGTGGGTCTCTTGTAAACAGCATATAGATGGATCTTGTTTTCTTATCCGTTCTGTTACCCTATGTCTTTTTATTGAAGCATTGAGTCCATTGACATTTAGAACGAGTACTGAAAGATATGAATTTATTGCCATTATGATGCTTGTAGAGTTGGAGTTTCTGGTGGTGTTCTCTGGTCCTTTCTAATCTTTGTTGCTTTTGATATATATATATATATATATATATATATATATATATATATATATTTTCATCTTTTCTCCCCTCAGAGAGTCCCCCTTAAAATTTCTTGCAGGTCTGGTTTAGTGGTCACAAACTCCTTTAATTTTTGTTTGCCTGGGAAACTTTTTATCTCTCCTATTTTGAATGTTTGAATGACAGCCTTCCTGGGTAAAGAATTCTTGGCTGCATATTTTTCTGATTCAGTACACTGAATATATCTTGCCACTCCTTTCTGGCCTGCTAAGCTTCTGTGGATAGGTCTGCTGCAAACCTGATCTGTCTTCCCTTGTAGGTTAGGAACTTTTTTCCCCTTGCTGCTTTCATGATTCTCTCCTTGCCTGAGTATTTTGTGAATTTGACTATGATATGCCTTATTGATGGTTGATTTTTGTTGAATCTAATGGGGGTCCTCTGTGCTTCCTGGATTTTGATGTCTGTGTCTTTCCCCGGGTTAGGAAAGTTTTCTGTTATGATTTGCTCACATAACCCTTCTACCCCTATTTCTCTCTCTTCCTCTTCTGGGACCCCTATGATTCTGATGTTGTTCTTTTTTAATGAGTCACTGATTTCTCTAATTCTTAAATTGTGCTCTTTTGCCTTAATTGCCTCTTTTATTCTCTATAAGTTTGTCCTCTATATTGCTGATTCTCTCTTTTGCCTCATCCATCCTTGCCGCCGCTGCATCCATGCGTGATTGCAGCTCAGTTATAGCATTTTTAATTTCATTCTGGCTATTTTTTACTTCTTTTTTCTCTGCAGAAAGGGATTCTAATCTATTTTCGACTCCAGCTAGTTTTCTTATTATCGTGATTCTAAATTCTGGTTTAGACGTCTTGCTTGTATCTGTGTTGGTTAAATCCCTGGCTGTCATTTCTTTGTGCTCTTTCTTTTGGGGTGCTTTCCTTCATTTTGTCATTTTGAAGGGAGAAAAGGAATTAATGAGGTAGAAAAATTAAAATTTTAAAAATATTAAAATTAAAAAATTAAAAACACATATACACACAAATAGAATAAATGATGCTAGATCCTAGGTGTGTTTTGGTCTGGGTGTTGAAAGTGGTTCGGCAGATTAGGGAAAAAAAAGGAGGGGGAGAAAAAAAAAGGAAATCGTTTGAGAATTTGAAAAAATGAATACACTGAAGTAGACTAAAATGAGATGATGGAAGTAAAATAGAATTTGAAAAAAAATACACAAAAGTAAAGAATTTATAGAAAAAAGTAAAGAAAAATATTTTGATCAAAATTAAAAATAAAAATGAATTTTTTCTTTTTCTATATTTAAGAAAAAGAAACAAAAAAGAGAAAAAAGAAAAAAGAAAAAAGAAATTATTTGAAAATTTGAAAAAGTGAATACACTGTAGTAGACTAAAATAAAATGATGGAAGTAAAATAGGATTTGGAAAAATTTAAATAAAAGCAAAAAAATATAGTAAAAAAAAATTAAAGAAAAATTTTTTAATAGAAATTGAAAGTAAAAATGAAGTT
>NC_064811.1:30762422-30842008 GCF_023721935.1 Panthera uncia
ACAAGGAAATTGTTTGAAAATTTGAAAAGGTGAATACACTGAAGTAGGTTAAAATAAAATGACAAAAGTAATATAGAATTTGAAAAAAATTACACAAAGATAAAAATGTAGTAATAAAAATTAAAGAAAAATATTTTTAATAAAAATTGGAAATAAAAATGAATTTTTTCTCTTTCTGTATTCAAGAAAAAGAAGTGTAAAAGAGGGGAAAAAAAAAGAAAGAAAATTGAATAGATGGACCTGCTAAGAGATTGAAGTAGGACTGAAATTACTTTGTTTACCCCTAGAAGTCAGTCTATTTAGCTCTTTATAGTCCATAAATTAAGCTGGCGGCGAGGCTTGTGTTCCTGAAGAGCGAAGTTGGCCCCATTTGGCAGGGCTCAGTGTAACAGCTCCTCTCTCCAATAGATGGCGCTGCTAGCCTACTGGGGTGGATTGTTGCGGGGCTCGTAGGTGCGTATGCGCATGCATGGGAGCAGTGTAAAATGGTGTCACCCGGCCACCCAGTCTGTTCTCCCGGGTCAGCAATCGCACACCTGTCCTTCTGTCTTCAGCGCTCGTCCACTCCCCGCTTTTTCACTCTCTGTGACCAGGCCCGAGGCAGTACCTCTCTCCCGAGTTTTGTCTCAGATGCCGCTGTTTTCTCCGGCCCCTTACTTCCGAGGGACTGCGGCTTTGACCTGTTCCGCCCCTCTGCCGGAGGGTCTCACCGAGCAATGGCTGAATGAGCAATGGCCGAATATCAGCTGCACCCAGGAATGCTTGCTGGACCCTGCTGTTGCTGGTGCCCGAGACTACAGCTAGGTGCCAGCCCACCCCAGAAAAAGTTTGCGAGATAGTGTAGCAGCAACGTTTCAGGGATTATGGAAAATCACAACATACATCTGGCACCAGGCTTCACCCTTAACAACCTTGTTCCAGCACCAGCGAATGTGGCCGTTTTCTGGGGTCTGCTGGGACCATGTGGCTTCAACAGTCTCTACCAAATGTCCTTCCAGCAGTGGAACCGCTTTTCCTCATGTAGCCCGAGAACCTTCCGGACCCCACTCTGCTCCTGGGGATTTGCCCTTCCCACCAGAGCACCGCCAGGTATCGAGCTGCGAAGTTGCAGCCTTTGCGCTCCCCTTGTTTACAGTCTTAATGGAATTTAAACCCTCTCCTTTCTCCTTTCTCCCTTTTTAGTCTAGTCCCTGCAGCTGTTTCCAATTTTCCACTTTCTCTCCAGCTGCTTTTGGGGAGGGGTGCTTTTCCCGTATTCTCCCCGCCCCCCCCCCCGCCCTCTCCATCCTCTCTCCACTCGCAAAAGCACCTCCCTTCCTGCGCCTTCTCACTCCCCAGTTCACTTGTCCGCGCTGCGTACCTGTTAAATTCCGTGGTTCAGGTTGTGCAGATTGTTGTGTTAATCCGCCAGTCAGTTTTCTAGGTGTGTAGGATGGTTTAGTGTTGGTCTGGCTATATTTCATGGATGCGAGACACACAGAAAACTTCCATGCTCCAGCTGAGTGTCTTCGTAGGGGAGAGTAAGTCTATCCCAAACCACTTGTCCCATATAATGCTCCAATAAGATTCCTTAAAGAGTCCAAATGACAGACAACATTCTATCTGAACACTTTTAATTTGCCTGGTCTGCATGATGGTGCTACCATATCATAAGAACTCCACTACAGAGCTCTGTCACACCAGCATAGTCTTCTCTTAAAGGAGTAGTGGAACAGGCCACATGGATGGGGACAGACTTGCATATGGCAATTAGAATTCCTCTCTCCTTGCTGAGTCAATTCATGTCACTGTAGCCTCTGTCTTCCCCTCTCTATTACAACTGTGCCCTCAGGATGCCAGTCTGGCTCAGTTTGAAGACCATGCAACTCTTGATCTCAGGGTTGTGAATTGCAGCCCCACATTGGGTGTAGAGATTACTGAAAGATTTAAAAATCTTTAAAAATTTCTTTAATGTTTGTTTGTTTATTTTGAGAGAGAGCATGAGAGTGTAGGACAGACAAAGAGGGGGAGAGAGAATCTCAAGCAGGCTCCGTGCTAATAGATCAACATGGGGCTCAAACTCACAAACCATGAGATCATGACCTGAGCTGAAATCAAGAGTCAGACACTTAACCAACTAAACCATCCAAGTGCTCCGGATTTAAAAAAAAAATTTTTTTTTAATTGTGCTCTCAAAATCCTCAATAAGATACAAGCCAACTGGATCCAACAATACATTAAACAAAATTATTCACCACAACCAAGTGGGATTTATACCTGGGATGCAGGGCTGGTTCAATATCCACAAAACAATCAATGTGATACATCACATCAATAAAAGAAAGGACAAGAACCACAAGATCCACTCAATAGATATAGAGAAAGAATTTGACAGAATACAGCACCCTTCTTGATAAAAAGAAAGTAGGGATAGAAGGATCATACCCCACGATCATAAAAGCCATATATGAAAGACCCACTGCTAATATCATCCTCAGTGGGAAAAAACTGACAGCTTTCCCCCTAAGGTCAGGAACAAGACAGGGATGTCCACTCTTGCCACTGTTAATCAACATAGTATTGGAAGTTTTAGCCTCAACAATCAGACAACACAAAGGACTAAAAGGCATACAAATCAGCCAGGAGGAAGTCAACCTTTCACTCTTCACAGATGACATGATACTCTATTTGGAAAACCCAAAAGATTCCACCAAAAAACTGCTAGAACTGATCCATGAATTCAGCAAAGTCACAGGACATGAAAGCAATGTACAGAAATCAGTTGCATTCCTATACACCAATAATGAAGCATCAGAAAGCAAAATCAAGGAATTGATCCCATTTACAATTGCACCAAAAAAACCCCCATGAAACACATAGGAATAACTCTAACCAAAGAGGTGAAAAATCTATACACTGGAAACTATAGAAAGGTCATGAAAGAAATTGAAGAAGGCACAAAAAAATGGAAAAATATTCCATGCACCTGGATAGGAAGAACAAACATTGTTAAAATGTGGATACTACCCAAAGCAATCTACATATTCATTGCAATCCCTATCAAAATAACACCAGCATTCTTCACAGAGCTAGAACAAGTAATCCTAAAATTTGTATGGAACCAGAAAATGTCCTGAATAGCTAAAGCAATTTTGAAAAAGAAAACTGAAGCTGGAGGCATCACATTCCTGAACTTCAAGCTGTATTACAAAGCTGTAACCATCAGGACAGTATGGTACTGGCACAAGAACAGACACTCAGATCAATGGAACAGAATAGAGAACCCAGAAATGGACCCACAAATGTATGGCCAACTAATCTTTGATAAAGCAGGAAAGAATACCGAAAGGAATAAAGACAGTCTCTTCAGCAAATTGTGCTGGGAAACCTGGACAGCGACATGCAGAAAAATGAACCTGCAAGAAAGTGGACCACTTTCTTACACCATACACAAAAATAAACTCAAAATGGATGAGAGACCTCAATGTAAGACAGGAAGCCATCAAAATCCTCAAGGAGAAAGCAGGCAAAAACCTCTTTGATTTTTGCCGTATCAACTCCTTACTCAACACGTCTCTGGAGGCAAGGGAAAGAAAAGCAAAAGTGAACTATTGGGACCTCATAAAAAAAAAAAAAAGCTTCTGCACAGTTCAGAAAACAATCAGCAAAACCAAAAGGCAACCGACAGAATGGGAGAAGATATTTGCAAATGACATATCACATTAACGGTTAGTATCCAAAATCTATAAAGAACTTCTCAAACTCAACACCCAAAAAAATAATCCAGTGAAGAAATGGGCAAAAGACATGAATAGAAACTTCTCCAAAGAAGACACCCAGATGACCAACCGACATGAAAAACTGCTCCACATTACTCATCATCAGGGAAATACAAATCAAAACCACAATGAAATATCACCTCACACCTGTCAGAATGGCTAACATTAACAACACAGGCAACAACAGATGTTGGCGAGGATGCGGAGAAATAAGATCCATTTTGCATTGTTGGTGGCAATGCAAGCTGGTGCAGCCACTCTGGAAAACAGTATGGAGGTTCCTCACAAAATTAAAAATAGAACTACCCTACGACCCAGCAATTGCACTACTAGGTATTTATCCAAAGGATACAGGTGTGCTGCTTCAAAGGAGCTCATGAACCCCAATGTTTTAGCAATACTATCGACAAGAGCCAAAGTATGGAAAGAGTCCAAATGTCCACTGATGGATGAGTGGATAAAGAAGATGTGGTATATATATATACAATGGAGTATTACCCGGCAATCAAAAAGAATGAAGTCTTGCCATTTGCAACTACGTGGATGGAACTGGAGAGTATTATGCTAAGCAAAATTAGAGAAAGATAAATATCATATGAATTCACTCACATGAGGAATTTAAGATACAAAACAGATGAATATAAGGGAAAGGAAGCAAATAATATAAAAACAGGGAGCAGGACAAAACATAAGAGACTCTTAAAACAAACAGAGGGTTGCTGGAGGGGTTGTTGTGGGGGGATGGGCTAAATGGGTAAGGGGCATTTAGGAATCTACTCCTAAAATCATTGTTGTACTATATGCTAACTAACTTGGATATAAATTTTAAAATAATAAAATAAATTAATTTAAAAAAATTGTGCTCTCAAAGATGAGGCCCTTCTAATTGCCCAATTTCCCCAGCCCACATTCTCCTTGACTTCTCAGGAGCTCTTAAGCTGAGATCAAAGATTCTCTGATGGGGGCACCTGGTGGCTCGGTTGCTAAAGCATCTGACTCTTGATTTCGGCTCAGGTCATAATCCCAGGGTTGTGGGATGGAGCCCCGCATCAGGCTCCACGCTGAGCACTGAGCATGGCGCCTGCTTAAGATTCTCTCTTCAACGACTCTATGCATATAACAACACACCATAAAAGTTTATCCATTCTCATGACTTTGTCATCAGTAGAAGTCACATTTTAGTTGTCACAGTATCTCAGAAAATCATATATATATATATATATATATATATATACACATCACTACCTCAAAGTCGTGGTAGTTATTAGACCTGTGGCCAGATCTCGTTACTTAATATGTGAATAAAGAAGAATCTATTAACCCTTATTGGATCTGTGTAAATGTTTTCTCCCATGCCATAGGTTGCCTTTTCATTTTGTTGGTGGTTTCCTTTGCTGTGCAGAAGCTTTTCAGTTTGCTGAAGTTGTTTTACATTTTAAATTATTGGAAAAAGAAATGAAAAACAAAACAATATTTCATGATATGCAAAAATGTGTGAAATTCGAGCTTCAGTGTCCATAGTCACTAAAACACAGCACACATGTGTGTGTGTGTTGTTTATGGTGACTTCTGCCCTCAGTGACAGAATGGCTGGTTGAGACAGAGACCAAATAGCCTACAAAGGCTAAAATATTTACTGAATGGGCCTTTAGCAAAAATTTGTTGACCCTGAATTAGAAGAGTGTAAGAGTGCTGAGGACAGGGACAAGGTCTCCTCTGTGTTTCCATTACTTCAGTGCCTAGCTCAAGTCCATGGAAAGAATCGCTGATCAACAACAAAACTCTATAGGTCAAAAGATTCTACTAAGCCCTTTGTAGTATGTACCTGCCTATTTAAGAGGCTTGGTATTTTCAATCTTATCTTTTTCTTAATCTTTTCGTCTTCAATTTTTCTCTTAGCTTCACATTCAAGGACTCACGCTCCTTTCCCTTGAATAATAGGATACCATCAGCTTATGTTTTATATTTAGCAATAGGAAAATGAGAAGAGGGCCAAATGTCTCTAGCTCAGCTTTACTGTTAAAGGAAATCACTAAGTAATGAAGCAAGCTCCCACTATAACGCTGTTGCACAATGTGAATGGTGATTCAATAGAAAAAGTGATCAGAAGGAGACTACCCTACAGCCCATTTTTTCAATATGTGCTGATCAAGGGGACCTTGATTCAGTTTAGTAGATGCTCCCTCAAGCTAAAGGATCAGAGTGGCCAAGGGGACACACAGCCCTCCCACAGAACAGCTCACAACAAAGAAGGTTATGCTGAAAGGCAAGGAAATAGCTAGACTCTCCTGATAATCTCCTTAAAAACAAAAACAAAAACAAAAACAAAACCTCTGTACATTACCATCCTCAAAAACAGTAGTTTCAAAAGGTGGTAATATAGAGGTGCCTGAATGGCTAGTTGGTTAAACATCTGACTCTTGATTTCAGCTCACGTCTTGATCTCAGGGTCATGAATTCAAGCCCTGCATTGGGCTCCATGGTGGGTGTGAAGTCTACTTAAAAATTTTTAAAAATAAAATCAAAGGCGGTAATATGGCATAGAAGAAAAGAATTAGGCTTGGAGGCAGAGTATCTAGGATGAAATTCCAATTTCCCCCTTGACAAGTTTCCTGCCAATGAGAGAAAGGTGGAAGATAACCCCTCTGAGGGCTCCTGGGAGGATTAATTAAGATGAGACATGTCAATTACAAAGCAATGTATACTTGCAGATAATACTCAGGGTGGTGATGAATGAGAGTGTTTGGTATAGTGTGGAGCCAGAGGCCATGCTAAGCAGGTTGATATGTTCTTTGCTTTGTGTAAGCCTGTTCATTCATTCATTCATTCATTCATACATTCATCCATGTCTGCCACATCCAAGAAATGATTGAAAGTGTCTTTTGTTTTTACATTCAAAAACCCTTGGGATTTTTATTTATTTTTTAAGTAATCTCTATGCCCAATGTGGGGCTTGAAACTCATGACCCCGAGATCAAGAGTTGGGTGCTCTACTGACTGAGCCAGACAAGTGCCCCTTGAAGGTGTCTTACATGCATACAAGGCAACAAAAAATTTAAAAACAAGTAAATAAGAAAATAAGACTAAAGGATGGGAAAATAGATGAGGCTGAATGAAGGTAGGAGCAAGGTAGAAAGCCAGTGCTTCCTAGACTTTGGATTTTCTGAACCAGTAAAATTTTCCCAAATACTAGAAAATGACGAAAGCATGCTATGATATTCTTTTTGCCAGGTAAAGGCATTAAATAACAAAAGTAATAATAAAAAATAAATTAATTAATTAATTTTAAAATGTAAAACAGGCCAACAAAGACTCCTACCATTGACTCTTACCATCATGTCATGAAAGACTCTTATTAATACTGACAAAGTGGGAATAACGTGATTTCAGAATACAAGATAGTCTAATTTAGTTTTATGAGATTATACATTGTTATTCATATTTTGTCTCAAATGGATGAAACACACAAGCTGGCAAAGGGTAGAAAAGGTATTTGTGAATCAATGACTTCATATGCAAAATGGCCTCAATACTTGCCAAGCAACAGATCCCTAATCTGACTAATGAGAGCATTAGTTAGTGCAAGGAGGAAGATACAAGCAGTTGCTCAAGAAAAGTTATTCTTTGTAGAACCCTAAGAGAACTGTTTTTCGTGGATTCACCTTAAAAAGACATTGTGTTATGGGGTGCCTGGGTGGCGCAGTCGGTTAAGCGACTGACTTCAGCCAGGTCACGATCTCGTGGTCCGTGAGTTCGAGCCCCGCGTCAGGCTCTGGGCTGATGGCTCGGAGCCTGGAGCCTGTTTCCGATTCTGTGTCTCCCTCTCTCTCTGCCCCCCCCCCGTTCATGCTTTTTCTCTCTCTGTCCAAAAAAAAAAAAAAAAAAAAAAAAAAAAAAAAAAAAAAAGTTGGAAAAAAAAGACATTGTGTTAGGTATTAATATCCTCAGACTGAATAGGGCATTTTTATAAAATGTATTCCCTTGATATGGGCAAATGGATGTGAAAATGCAATTCAACGAAAGGAATTTTTTTTGATACAGTCTAGGCAAACTGCTCTTCGCTTGGATTGACCTGATATAGAAACTGATTTGAATGGATTCAGATTCTAGAGGGCCAATCAGACGGTGTATCTTTCAGACAATTCACCAAATGGTGTTTTTCTTAACCAAACTTTTGACAAACATTGAATTCCCAGTTGTTCCATGGTTTTACAACCCTTTTACAGTATATCTGGAAATCAGATCCTATGTTGATAGTGAAACGTGGTTAAACAATGTGCTTTACCATTCAGCTCACCTGGAGGGGAGGACTGAACTCTTAGGACAGTTGAGAAACTGGATGAGGGCACAAAGGAGTAAATAGAGGGAAACCTTGAAAGTTTCTTTCTTTCTTTTTTTTTAAAAATATAATTTATTGTCAAATTGGTTTCCATACAACACCCAGTGTTCATCCCAACAAGTGCCCTCCTCCATGCCCATCACCCACCCCCCCATCAACCCTTAGTTTGTTCTCAGTCCTTAAGAGTCTCTTATGGTTTGCCTCCCTCCCTCTCTGGAACTTTTTTTTCCCCTTTCCCCTCCCTGAAAGTTTCTAATCTAAGGGAAGTATTATGTGGAACTCAATGAATCACAAATGTCATGTGTTACAAATTATATTCATTCATTCATTCAGCACCTATTTATTGAATGTCCACTACAAGCTAGATTCTATTCTGTGCATTGGAGATACAGCAGTGAGCAAAGCAGAAAAAATTCTCTGCCCTCATGGGTTTGGGGGGTGGGGAACCACGACAGATAAGATACATAAGTAACAGCCAAAAAAGATACACAAGTAACATATTCCAGGGCAATAAATGCTATGGAAAAATACAGATCAGGAAGAGGGATAAGAAGGGGGGGGGGGGGGGGCGGGTAGCAGTGGTTTCTATTTTCAAAAACTTGGCCAGAGAAGGCCACATGGAGAAGATACTATTAAAAAAAAAAGACTTAAGAAGGTAAACTAAGTAGGTCTAATGTAGACATCTGTGAAAGAACACACCTGGCAGAGAAGATAGTGAATCAAAGGCCCTGGGGCAAGCATATTCTTGGCACGTATGAGGAGCCACAAGATCAATGTGTCCAGAGTGACCCAAAGCTGGTAGCAGGCAATGAAGTACAGAGGTGGTGGGGAGGGGGTGGGGGGAGGGGAGTGGGAGGGTCCCATAGGGCTTTATACACCATTACAATGACTGACTTTTACTCTGGGAAACATGGGAAGCCATGGGAGGGTTCTAAAGTAGAGCAGTGACATGGCCCAACTAATATTTTAGCAGATTCATTTGGCTGCTGTTTTAAAAATAGACTGCAGGGTGGCAAGGACAAAAGCAGGGAGACCAGTTAGCCAGCTACTGCATTTCCTGGGTGAGATTACACATTGTGTCCCAGCCATGTCATAATGGCATTTGGGATTAGCTCAAGTGGGGATCTTGCCATGCTGGAAGCTTGGTCATTTTACCCACTCGGGTCTGGGTAAAATCCCCGAAATCCATAACTCTTACAATTTATACAAAGAAATGCTCACTGACTTTAGACAACATCAGATGTCATAACAAAAGGTGACATATGTTATCTGACACTTGCTTAACTTGGTGCTTGACACCCAGACCCACAAAACCAGCTCAGGTGAGCAGTGGGGACCCCAAGTAAAGGCTGGATATTGTCAGAGAGCTGCATGGAACCACTGCTTGCGTAAAGAAAGTAATGATTTAACAAACAGAAGAGGAAGCTGAAAAAGGAAATGGAACCAGTGCCCAGAGTTTTATCTGCTTTGTCCATAAAAGGAAATTGGACATTTCGCAGAAACCTACTCTATACAGTTCACTTTGCTCTGACTCCACATAGATTTATGTTGTCTCATCCACTGTAAGCACAAGTCTGCCATGCAGTGCAATTTTTGTTTGTTTAAATTTCTGAAATTCCGAGATCCACACTGGTCGTCTGCTCATTTTATTTTATTTTTTACTATCGTGTGTTTTTATCATCCCTGTGCCTTTCAGAAAAAAGCAATCACAAGGCTCTAGTATTGTAGGCTAGACAATGTAATGTGCTCTCTGATTTAACTTCAATCCATTTTCTCCTCAATGAGGAATATTTCTTAAAGCTAATGACTTAATGTATTGTTTACATGCTAATAGTTACGCCCGGGTTGGCAGGATTTGGGAGACGCCCCAGGGTTGCTGCTGCCTCTTTCCATGTTTTAGATGCTGCTTCTCCATCTTGCACCCTTTTCCACCGACCTTGGACTTGCCTCAGAGACCTTCTCCACCTCAGGCTCCAGAAAGTCACCCCCAATTTCTGGGAGCAAGCATACTCAGTGAACCACCTTACTGTCCTAGGGTTCTTTCAATCCAGTATAATCTTAATTTCTTGCCTTTATGGGTGCCAGTTTTGGAAATAGGCCCACTGATGAAGAACGCTTAGCCTTATTATGCATATTTGGAAATTAGGTGAAAACTTATCATAGCAATAATCCTTTGGGTTCCTAACAACTATGAAGATTTAAACAACTGATAGATTTAATAATAATGAGTAATTTTATTAAAGTTCTCTTTTCTACATTAACCAAAGACTTTTTCATTCTAGATTTGTATATGGTTCCCTTACCTTTTTAAAAGTAACGTGACCTCTGTTTTTTCTCTCAGCCCCTGGGCTTCCCACTTGATTTAATGGCATTAACAGCTCATTGTCTAGAGCTCGCAGCCATCTTAAAGTTGATGTTAATGTTCCTGGCCTTTGACCACGAACAATTAAATATGCTGCAAACGACTAAATTAGGAAGTATCTATAGGGGATGCCCCACAAGAATGATTCCTGGCAGGATTTCAGGAGCTAGTGGAGGTTGTCACACAAGGAATGGTGGCAGCCGTGATGTTGATGCCTTCCCATCAGGGTTTTCACTCACTGAGCCAAAAGGCCAGTAAATGCCCACGTGGGGAAGAGCTCTACACTCCTGTTCCTGGGTCACATCAGTCAAGAAAATTAAGGGCCTGGAACAAAGTCACAGCCATGTTTAGCCCCACTCCCTGCTTAGTGTTGTTACTGGTGACTTCACTATCAACAGAACACCTTCCTGGGCAGCCAGAGAGCTCTCTGTCGCTGTCACCAAGGCCCTGTGGCCCCAGCTTCAGGCATGGTGTTGTACCTGCCCTGCTGGGAGTTGTGCAACTGCACACCAAGGGCAAGGAGCTCCTTGCACTTGGCAAGTACAAGCTGGGTGGTTAGCTCTTGCCTTTCCGCTCTAACTGGAACAACATGGATGTCCCTTCCCTGTTTGACAGTCTTCATTCTGCTATCCCAGGTGTCACCATCAGTTCCAAAGTCCCTTCAACTATTTCTCCAGATCTGCTAGAAATGAGTGCAAATGAGGTTGATGGCAGGCTATCCCCATTCTCTGAGACAAGGCTTTACAGAAAAAAAACACCAAAATTTAAAATCCTTAATCACATAATATAAGGAGGTTCTGTATCCAGGAAGCTAAAAGTATAAAATTCCTCATTATCATTTCAAGGGCACCAAATGGCCCTGGAAATTGGAAAAGTGATACAGAAATCACTGCTTCTCACAAGGCCATGGCCCTTCCCTAACCCAGGTTGGGGTCAAGGCAAATGGTAATTTGCCACTAAGTTGTAACTCTGAGCTGCAATGTGCTAGATTTCAGCAGTGGGGGGGGGGGGGGAAGGAAGGTTTCCCCTCCATGCCTCAATAATATGAGAGACTTGGGTCTAGGTACCCCCCTGCTCCCCGCACCCCTTCACTTTCTACCTTGGTGGCCTGATGAGCACCCCATGTGGACTAAGTTTTCCTGCACTCTAGACCTGGGGTGTGGATGGAGTAGGGGTGAAAAGGGCTAGTGAGGAAGGGAAAAGGGAGTGGAGTGGCAGGACGGGAGTGGGTTCTAGCATCCAGGATGTTCTGTGTGCAGTGCCCAGTCTTGGCCTGACCCCACCTCCCAGGGGCAGTGGCTGGCAGGCATGGCTGTTAGGTCATTGTTTCAACCATCGTCTGGCAGGATATGTGTGAAAGGCAGTTTGGGGGTGTCAGTGAAATGGATGAGAGTGTACCTGTCTTGACATCGCAGCACTCTGGAGGTAGGTGTCTTCAGAAGGCTGCTGCAGAGAGGGAATGAGACTGTACAGGGCATTGGAGATAAAGATGTGAAATAATCATGGTGTGATCCACGAGACAACAATATGGCTTAACTGGTTTACCTCGTCTTGTAACCTAATGAAGAATAATTTCCACAACCCAATAAATGTTCTAATCATCAAAGTATTAAAGCCTGTATGTACTCTTCACTACTCTTAAAAAAAAATTTGAGGCTAAGTACACAAATAACTGTGCTATAACAAAGAATGAACTGAGTGCTACAAGAGAGGTACACGGTGGCAGGAGAGAAAGTGTGTTACAAGTGGCTTTGGATCTTGGGAGGTCCCAGTACCTACTAGCTCTGTCGCTACCATGAGGCATTAACCTCTTAGTTTCCTCCTTAGTCAAGTAGGATTTAATAATCTCTATACAGCAGAATATTTGTTAGGATCAGAGACAACATATGCAAAGTGCCTACCACAGTGTCCCAAGTAGCCTGGCCCCTCTACAAATAACTGCTACCACTCTTACAAGAATTTTAAATCAAGCCGTGGATAAAACTTTTGTGTCCCACTTAAATATACCTTCCCTGAATGGGAGCATTCAGAGGAATGGGATCAAGGAATCCCAGGGTTCTAATCGAAAAGGCTTCAAGAGTTTATGGCTCGGGTTGGGGACCAGGCGAGAACCTTGGATTTCTATTTGTCTCCGGAGCCACGGTATAGATGGCCAGTAGTTGAGGTCTACATTCGCACCAGCGTGCTAAGCATTTTACATGCACTTTCCCACTTTATCTTCACAGTGGTCCTACAAAGCGTGTATCTGTCCCATTACACAGGTAAGAGAATGGAGAATAGAGGTCCAGCAGCTTGCCTAAGCCACCCCAGTGGTGGAATCGGGATTGGGGTTTAAGTCCAACCCTGCAGCCCAAACTCTCAGCCACTACCCTAAAGTCGGCCTCCAGCTACACTGAGCCCAAACAATCCAGCAAGAGGCCGCCTGGCTTCTCCACCGCCGCCCCCTTCAGCGGCTGCCTTACCCACCGCGTCCCACTCTCTTCCCGCTCTCCCTTTCCTGATCACTTGTCGCTGGGGTTGATGTCACGTCCCTACTTCCCTCAGATCCTCCCCCCCCCCCCCCGGTGAAACTGCCCCGATTTACCTGCTGGGACAGGAATTTGGCAGGTTTGCCCGTTCCCTGCGCCCTGCCATCCCCTCATCCTGGGAGACCACTCCCCGCCCCCGCCCCCGCCCCCCTCTTCCATCTCCCGGGTCTCTCTTTCCACCCCGAGGCCGCTGGGAACTTCCCCGAATCCCACTCTAGGGCAAGTGCAGAGAGGGGAGGAGAGGCGAGGCGAGGGGTGTGTGAGTGTGTGTGTGTGTGTGTGTGTGCGCGTGTGTGCGCGCGTGCTTGCGCGCGCTGGACCGGCGGGAGGGAAGAGGAGCCGGATCGCGCGGCTGCGTCACCCGCGCAGTTCAGAAATGGGGCTGACTGGGGTTTCATTGGGGGACGACACTTCAACCTTCACTGTTTCCCTGAGCCGCTGATTTTCCTGTCTCGCCTGCCAGCGCCCCACAGAATGGCCCTGCCTCGGTTCACTCCTTGCCTTTGTGTGCAACCCTGGGACAGGAAGAAGGGGTGATGGGGAGAAGGGCCAGGTGGCTTGGCCGCCCTCCTGTGCTCCGCGCGGTTTTCACTGTGTCCATTTCGCGAGGCGAAAGCGAGGGTGCAGATGAGGCGACGCTAGCGCGGGGCAGCGAAGGGCGGGCTGGCGGTGCCACCTGCTGAGAGCGCAGCGGGACGCGAGCGGCGGGCAGCACCACCTGCTATAAATAGGCTGCCGAGGACAGGGTGTGCGACCGCACGTCCCGCCGCGAGGGCCTTCATCACGCGCGGGGCCCCGAGTCCCCGGAGCCCAGGCGGACGGCGGGCCAGGACCCTGCGTCGGGGCTGGCTGGGGCGGCGCCCCGACACCCCCGCCCCCCACCCTCCGGCCTGGCGGGCTGAGGATGGGCCGTCCCGCGGGGGAGAGGCACGGAGAGGAGGGAGGCCGCGGCGGACCCGCACTGCAGCAGCTGTTGCCCGCGTGGGACTCGCCTGTCCCGGCCGCGCCGCTCGTGCAGAGTCACAAGGCGCAGAGGGGAGGGAGGGAGCACCGCGTCCCCCTCTCAGGTCCCTGGGGACCGAGTTGGGAGATCCCGGCTTCTGCCCTCCCCTCGCCTCCCCCGCGCTCGCCCAGCCCGGGGAGGAGGAAACGCGAGCCGCGCGCAGACACCTCCCCCTCCTCCTCCTCTGCCGCCGCCGCTGCCGCCGCCGCCGGCGCAGCCCCCGCGCCACGGTGCCTGTTGCTGCTGCCGCCGCGGGACCCGCCGGGTCCTCAGCCCGGTGAAGAAGAGGCGGGAGCCGAGCGGAGGGGACCCCGGCCGGCCCCCCGCGGGGGAAAAGCGCAGCCGGCCCGGCACGATGGGCGCCCCGCCCGCGCAGGCCGGCCCCAAGCCGCCCCCGAGCACCTGCGCGCCCCGGAGGGGCCCCGGGCTCTGAGCGCGCCGCGGCACAGGTAGGTGCTTTCTGGGTCTCCCGCACCGCCCGCGGCATCTCGCCCCCCTCCCCCCGCACCCAAAGCCTGAGCTCCCCGGCCGGCGAAGCTGGAATTCAGCGGCCCAAGGGCGTTCTTGCCGTGCTCGCCGCACCGGGGGCTTCCGGGGTGGGTGGGGTTCATTGCCACCTCCTCGCCCCCTACTTGGACGAAAGTGAAACCTTGAAGTTCATAACCACCCAGGAGCTCCCACGGGCACCTTCCTCCTGCCTCCTTTCACTCCTGCTGGCTCGGTATCCACCCCCTCCCGCCAAATATCTCTGGGGCTGTTGTGTTTGTAGGGTGACAGGATTAGGAGGAGAGTGGTCAAAGTGACCCCATATCATCCTTTAAAAGTTCAGGGTACTTTGCAGTAGTAACTTTGGCAGCTCCACCGGAGCGCACAACATTTCTTTCTATGGGCACATCCTGTACCAGTCATTTTGAAACCCTGCTTAATTGTTTCTAGCAGCTTCCTGATGGGTCTGTGATTATGAGGCTCCTCAAACTTTAGCACACACTGTTGTTGTTTTAAGAGATTGTTTTCTTTGAAATCCACCTAGAGGTGGCTTTACCTGTTGTTGTTATTTTATTTAAAATATGTTATTCTCTGAAAGTGGCTTAAAAAGGAAAAGAAATTGAAAGTGGTGATTGTTCCTCCCACCGAACAGTTTAATTTTCAGAGTGCTTTACATTAATGGATGTGTGTAGATGTCTCATTCTTCCTTTTAGATGGTTGGATGATTGCACTTATTAATATACTCAGACTTTAAAAGAGCATTTTGGGATGAACTGGTTTAAATGGCTCACGCCAGGAAACTCCGTTATCTCTACAAATCCAGACTTCAAAACTCTTGGCACTGCACTTAAGCTGAACTGCAGGGATCTTGACAGAAACCCCTTCCTCTGGAAAGCAGACTCTCATTCCCTTCCCAGTTTTGATGCAGTTGGTAAGAGTTGAAGCATAGCCACCCCTGGGTTTTGTTATGTTTTCAGAGCCTGCTCTGGGTGGGAGGGGCAGAGGGTGGAAGACTGACTGGAGACCTGTGGTTAAGAGCCTGGGTATCCACCTTGCTAAATGACTCTCCTGTGTTTCCGGGCTCTTCATGTTCTATTACTCAGTTGGGTTAGGGATCCCCGAAGCAGCTAGACTTGTGATGCCTTCTCTTGCTTGGGGCGGAGGTGTTCCTCATGATCAGCTCTTTCCTGAGAATCCTGAAGATTGTCTGAAGGAATAAGAACATTGCATGAAACAGTTTGTATAAAAAAGGATTGACTGCTTTGCAAACAGGTGTTGTAACAACTGTTTGAAATGGAATGCTTATCACAGTCTTGAATCTCCCTGTTTCTCTTTCTTTTTTTCTTTCTTTCTTTCTTTCTTTCTTTTTCTTTTCTTTCTTTTCTTTCTTTCTTTCTTTCTTTCTTTCTTTCTTTCTTTCTTTCTTTTTCTTTTACCAAGTTACAGTGAAATTAGACCATAAAAAGGGCTTTCTCCTGAGATTTATCTGTAAGTAACCATTGGCATAATATGAGCTCCTGGATTGTGGACACAGTTGTGAATTAAAGGGTGCATGTGAAATGTTTAGGGGATATTTTCCAAAGTGAACACAAGAGGAGTATCCTGAGACTATTAATTGAGTGCAAGGAGATGTAAAAGGGACTAAGTGTGGCTCACATCAGTAAATAAAATCATCAGGTGATAATTAAAATAAATGTCTTTATATTGATCTGTCCAGGCATTTGCAAACCAGTAAAATGGGGGGAAATTCGTTGGTGTGTTATAAGTTTTATTAACGTCGAATTAAAGTTTTGCAGATGGGACTCCTGCCATAGTCTACCACTGTCTTTCCCACTGAGAGCTCTGGGGATTTCCCTTTCACCATGATAGCATTTCTGGTTGGGTGCAGTTGTGTCAGTATTGGGATGACTTTTCTCCCCATGACATTGTTTGTCACAGTACGGGAGGCTATGAGGAAGGAGTGAGTGACTCTGAGGAAACTCAGCTTGCCTCTTCTTCCTGATTATCCACCTGTCGACAGACAGTCTTTGTCCTCCATTTCCCGAAAAGGCAGCCTCGACCAGAAAGGCTGCCTCACACTCAAATACATCCCGTTGGAGCCAGGTGTGGGTGGGCGCCTCCTTTCTGCCAGATCTTCTAGGACCTTCTAGGACGTACCATGGGTAAGCAGTGCTGCGCCAAGCCCCCCATTCACACCAGCTTGTCCAATCATTATGGCGCCAGGAGTAGGGATGCCTGCTTGAGAGGATTCTGTCTTTGAATACGCCTTTAATTTTATCTTGTCAAAATGACAACTCCCTCAGGCCCCTTTTCCTCTTTTCATGGCGGCATGTCTCGAAGTTCCCCAGCCTCTGTTCTTTACACTCCCCAGATGACCTAAGTCTGCTTATGTGTTGGCATGGTTTGCTTTACCCTTTTCCCTGTTTGCTGGGCTGCACTTCTTAAGTATAATGGCCACGTTAGTCCCAACATGTGACATGTTTTCCAGCCTTTTTCTTTTGTTGAACATTAAAATTTGGAGGATCAGAGTCTGTTCGTTAAAGTGACAGGGAGTCCACTTGGGGGATAAGCAGTGTTGGGTTTGTAGCCCCCTGGTGATGGCAGAGGATTTAGGTTTTCAGAGCAGAACTGGTGCCTTACCGTTGCCTTTGCTAACTTTTATCTTCATTTTTTCTTTTCCAACCCCACATTCCCCACGTCTGGTTAAAAAGATTTTTTTAGAGACACGAAGGTTTCTATTTTCACAATTTTTGACATTTTCAAGCTGAGATTTCCATTTGATGGGTTCTTAGATTTTAAGGGCAAGTGTCGGTTTTCAGGTTTTGAATGTTTAGAAAAGAATTTGTCATATTTGGGCCATATGAAAAATCATGACACTTGGGTTTCAGTAAAGCTGTGCAGAATGTAGGAAATACGTTTTAGCACCAATAAAGGGGAATTTAATTTTGAGTATGCCTGTTTCCTTTGTGACAGGCAGAAGTATTTTTCTCTTAAAAAGAGAGTGTACTGGGACACCTAGCTGACTTGGTCAGAAGAGCATGTGACTCTTGATCTTGGGGTTGTGAGTTTGAGCCCCATGTTGGGCGTAGAGATTACTTAAAAATAATATCTTACAAAAATAATATCTTGAAAAAAGAGAGTCTACTTATTTAACAATACATTATTTATGATCAGTAAATCTAAGCTTCCAAAGAAGGTAAGTACTTACGAGATTGTTGTCAAACTTAATGAATTTATACATGTAAAGTTCTTAGAACAGTGCCAGATACATGGTGAGCACACAATGCATATTACTTATTGCTATTATTATATCATACCTTATATAATATATTGTTATATTATACTTACTATTATATGATACCTTACGTATATAATACCTATATTATAACATAAGGTATAATTTTGACATTACATTTGGATTAATGAGACCAAGCAAAATTTAGATAGAGAGATATTTTAGAGTTATTCCCTTCTAGAGATGTTTATATCACAAAGAACAGATATTTGGGCATAAGACAAATCCTACCTTCACCATTAGCCAGGGGACCTTTATAGAAAATGGGGATGATAAAACATACTTCTCAGAGTTGTATGAATACAGAAGATCGTATATGTAATGTCCCAGAAGAGGTGGTTGGTCAGTAAGTATTCCTCTAGCAAAGTGGTTAAGAGCAAGCACAAAGTCTGGAGTGGAAGGATCTGGGTTCAAAACTTGGTTCTGCCACTTGTTGCTAGTATGATGGGCAAGTGACCTTATTTCTCTGTGCCAGCAATTTCTGTCTCATCTCTTGTCTTTAAGTTGGAGGTGATAATGGTAAAAGTCCATTAGAGTCCTTATTTACATATGATACTAATCGTCTTTATTGTCTGGGGTTGTTGTAAGAGCTAAATCAGTTAACAGTCACACAGTAAGTGCTATTATGTGTTAACAATTATTATTATTATTATTGGGAGAATAAGTTAAAGCAGCCATGCCGGAGGGAAGTGTATGCATAATCCCTGAAGGCTGCTAGGACCCCCACTCTCACCCCTTCATCCTCTTCCGTAAAGTAGCAGAGAATACAAGAAGTGGCCATGGCATTCTAAAGGACTAGTCTAGTCTTAAATTGGCTCTGATTCATGTAGGAAGGAAGTCATTCAAAACATCAGTACTTTACCTGTCAATTTAGAAAGGTGCACACCGGGGCTGGAGCAGCCTTGGTGATGAAAAGGTTGGATCCGCCAGCTCCAGGAGCTCTGTGTGATGGCTCTGTGTGAAAAATAGCCTACCACGCAAAAGATCTTTGGAACCCAAGGGCAATTCCTAGGTAGCAGCACACTGCTCTGATTGGGCGGGATTCGGGGACAAATAGTGGAGCCACGCCACAGTGATCTTACTGCATGAGATTAGAGTATTTGGGTAGCAGAATAATTCTGTTCAGCCGTGTTCCCACTCTATCTGGGGTGAAGAACAGAAAGACTAAACAACTGATTTGTAAGGGGAAATGAATAGCTATCTGGGACTCTGCCCATCCTATGAGTCTCCGACAGCTACCCAGTCTTGGTTGGTTCCTAACCTGGCTTAGAGCTAGAAGCTTCAACATCTCTCCCTCTATCCCTCTCCTTCACCCTCCTCCCCTCCCACCAGCACACTGAGAAGGTAGGGGCTGAGTCTGCAGTGGCGGTGGCATTGCTAGCTTCTGGAAAGTTCCCCCTCATACCCCCTGTGGTTTGCTGGGAGGGCGTGGAAAGGGGCTGGGAAAAGAGAGCGTTCCCAATGGCGACTTGCTCACTCCCACCATCTCTTTGCTCGCTTCTTGATCAATAAACCCTATTCTTTCTTCATGTACCTCCCCCACATTTGTATTCTTGACAGGAAGATGAAGCAGCTTTCTATCCCCACACAATGTCGGGACATTTGGTATTATACATTGTGAGAATTAGATTTACCAGATTTTAGAGATAGAAGACAACTTGAGGATGATCTTGTTCCATTCTCTTACAAGAATAAATTTGAGACTCAGAGGTTAAGTGACTTGCTTTCACAACTTCACGCTTGAAAGCATTTTCATGAGGAAACTGAGGTTCTTTGCAGTACTTGGATGGCAGTCAGTGATCGGATTGTCCTAATTCTGTCACCCAACTTGGACAAACCACTTAACTTCTCCAGAACCAAGTTTCCTCAGTTCAAATATAAGAGCTTAAAAGAGCTTAAAAGGACATTCCTAGCTCTCAGATTTTATAATACTAAGTGCATGGGATGTTTGATGTAGGATATTTGATCTAGGACTCACTAAGAAGATTATCACAACTGTTCTAATAAAAGAGTATCTTTGTGTTTGGGGTGCCCACCATGTTTATGGACTGTGGTAGGTAGGAGTGGTGTAGAATACACATGGTCTCTGTCAGGGATAGAGCTTTTACATATGAATCTACGAACAAAAACGTAACTAGAAGTCCCTTGGAGTAACAGATCATAGTATTTCTTACTGAGGGTACGATGCACAATGAGATGCACAAGAGAGCCCTCTTAGAATAGCTGGTTCTATCTGGGAATTACAGTCACATGGCATGCAAATGATGTGGACTGATACGGTTTAAAACATGATTAATATAATTTGAATAGTTCATCTGTTTCATGGAACTTTTTATTAAAAAGAAGTGCAATTACTCACCTAGTCTAAGTTATCATGAATCTTCTGTCAGCAGAATTTGAATTGATTATAAATAATTATTGTCATCTCTGGGGTAGAACTTATTTTTTTAAAGTTTTATTTATGTAAGTAATCTCTACACCCAATGTGGGGTTCGAACTCATGAGCCTGAGATCAAGAGTTCCATGCTCTTCCAGCTGAGCCAGCCAGCGCTCCCTGGGGTAGAACTTATTATGTGATAGTTTACAAATGGTATTAAGGACCAATCTATGTTTTACAGGGAGACTAAGAATGTGCCATAGCTGGTTCAACAATGAAGACTTTAAACATTCAAATAGTTTTGTCAATGACTTGGCAGAACTAATTTGATGACTGATTATTTACTAAATGTTTGGAATGACTACATTGTGTACATTTTTTACACTAGGTGTATATTGCCCTACGAGAAAACTAAAAATAATTTTGTATATTGTTGCCACCATATTAAGAATTGCCTCATCTACACTAATTGATAGATCTCAGGTCTCTCCTTTGTAATAATTCTAGTACTTCTTTAAACATGTCTTGGGATTAGCGGCTGTCAACAGTTAGAACTTGAACCAGATTCAGTTACAAGAGTGAAGTCGAGCCAGACATTTAATCTCTCACCAGGTGAGAGAGAGAAAAAAGAAGAGAGAGAGAAAACATTTATGGGGTTATATGGACTTCAAGTCTGTTTTCATCAACAGAAGGTTTACTTTAAAAGAGAAGAGATAAGGGAATACATTTCCATGAACTATGTTAGAGCTCTAAAGTATGAGTTTATTTCTGAACTTTTGAACATCTAACATAAAAAACTAGCTCCAAACTGTGTTCAAATCCTATTACAAAAGTGCAATCATTGTATATGCATATATATCACATAGAAAGAGATAGAGTTAAAAGAATAGACTTTAGTTCTATGTCAGGAAAGGTTTAGCATTTGAATATTAAATATTCTTAGCTCATACATAGCTGTCTTTTATCTCCTCACATGGTGGAAGGGGGCAAGGGAGCACTCTGAGTCTCTATGAGGGCACCAATCCCATTTATAAGGGCTTCAGCCTCATGACCAAATCACCTCTCAAAGGCCTGACTTCCAAATACTATCACATTGGGGATTACAATTTCAGCATTCAGTCTGTAGCAGTGACCCCTTGGCCTTTGGCTTGGCCAATGAAATAGCGATACTGTTTACAGAGACAGAGTTTATGGGAAGGAAGAGAAGTTCTGGGAAGGGGGGAGGTGAGACTGAGTCAGTTTAAAAATAATAAATTGTGGTTGAGGGGCCTCTCGGCTATTCAGATAGGAATATTGAATGGCCTGCCCTCATCTGGATCTCAGGAAGGAGGTTCAATGGGAGACAAACGCACGGGGCTCATCAATGCATATGTGATAGATGATGTTCTTGTGTAGCATTCAAGGGGATGGGTGGAGAATCAGGAGCAAACTCTCCCACACCCACCTGTGATGAGCACCTCGAGCTCTCCAGGTCTCAGTGACCCAGGCCATAACGGTGGCAATACTGGTAGTCTGTAACTGAGACTAAGGTTGGAGATGAAAGTTGTTGTAAAGACAGAATGAGATCACCCCTGCAATGTGCCTGGGTTGCAAAAGTAAGCTGTTAGCAGCAGCAGGAATATTAGAATGTGGTTGTGGACACCAAGCCATTAGGTAAGACTGTCCAAAGAAAGCAGGTGGAATGAGGAGAGGGGATGGAGTCAAATGGGGAAAAAGCCATCAAGGAACCTGAAAGGAAGCAACCAGAGAAGTAAGATGAGAAACAGAAGGGTTTCAAGCAGGAAGGAGTGGTCCCCAATGAGAAATTTATCAGAAAGGACAAGACACTTAAGGACTATTTTGGCCCCTTTGGATTTCACAGCCAAAGGACACGGGTGACCTTAATGGGAGTAATTTCAATGCACAGGCAGTACATCTGGTCAAAATCCAGATTATAGATGGGCAGTAGGAAGTGGAGACAGTAGGTGTAGACTTTACTGTGAAGAAAGTTGTGTAGGGAAGGAGGAGTTGGGGCTGGAGGTTTGAGGTCAAGGGAAAATGTTTTTTGTGGGGTTTTTTTTTGTTGTTGTTGGTTTTTTTTAGATGGAGGAGACTTCATTCACTTGTTTATAATGTTACTGAGCCTCTATTCTGAGCCAGACACTGCCAGGCACTGGGGACAGCAATGGTGAATCAGATAGGTGCAGTGTGTAGGTGCTCAGGGAGAACATGAGAGAAGAAGATCCAGCGAGCGGATGAGGAAGGATGACAATTGAGATCCTGTAGACAAATCAGCTCTGTACAGAAGGATTTTGTTACCAGTGGAACAGGAAGGCGTTAGCATACATCGAATGCATTGAAAATCACCTGTAGGGGGGTGGGGGGGAAGCAGGTGAGAGACTTTGGGTCTCCTGGAAACAGCATCTTCTTTTTTTTTTTAATTTTTTTTATGTTTTACTTTATTTTTGAGAGGTGGGGGAGGGGCAGAGAGAGAGGGAGACACAGAATCCGAAGCAGGTTCCAGGCTCTGAGCTATCAGCACAGAGCCCGACGAGGGGCTTGAATCCACAAACGCTGAGATCATGACCTGAGTCGAAGTCAGAGGCTTAATCGACTGAGCCACCCAGGCGCCCCTGGAAACAGCATCTTCTATTGATGAGGAGAGTGTGCACATGATGGCTTATAATACATGAATTAAATGAAACAAAAGATTTATGGCGATATTTGGAGCATAACTGGCACCAATTACATGTTAATGGAATTTGAATTCTTGTTCAGAACCTCTGGACTATGTCAGGGAAAGCCCTTTAAAACTTACGCGGTATCATAATTGAAAAGGTCAGTTGTTGAAAACTGGTCTGGTTCAGTAGACTATGATAATGGTTAGCTGATATTTTTTCTCTCCAGATTACTTTTTTTGGGGGTAGAATCACCACTACTGAATTTGATTATCTTTAAAAAATTCCTTTTAGGGACCCCTGGCTGGCTCAGTCCATAGAGCATGTGACTCTTGATCTCGGGGGCTTGAGTTCGAGCCTCACATTGGGCATAGAGATTACTTTAAAAAAATTCCTTGAAATATATGTTGCTAGAACAGGGTTTAAAAGTATCTGAGCAGGACTGTATTGCTTTCTGTCCTGCTTGCTTCTGCTGGCTCTATGAGGTTTTCGTTTCACAGAAGTTTCCCGGTGGGCTCTTTGTAACCCGTATTGAGTGTGACAGTTATGGCCTTCTCAGATTCTATATGAAGCACAATTTCAGGGCACCTCTTTCTAGGCAAAGCAGATTGTTCGTACTAATATCCGTTTCTGCCTGCGTTTGGGTTTCGGGCTTTTAAGTTCTTCTGAAATAATAACTCTCTGAAAGTAGCTATTGCTATGATTTCATTAAATTCTAATGCCTCTATTTTTCTCCCGCAGGATTCTGCCTCAGAAGCACATAAAGTAGATTGCTCGTTCTAAAGTAGAAAACAGTGGCAACGTTTTGCTGAGCTTCCAGACCTTTCCCAAAATGGAACCAATAACATTCACGGCGAGGAGACATCTGTTTCCTAACGAGGCCTCAGTGGACTTCGGCCTGCAGCTGGTCGGCTCCTTGCCTGTGCACGCTCTGACCACCATGCCGATGCTGCCGTGGGTCGTGGCCGAGGTGCGCAGGCTCAGCGGGCAGTCCTCCAAAAAGGAGCCTGGTACCAAGCAGGTCCGGCTTTGTGTTTCACCCTCCGGATTGAGATGTGAACCCGAGCCGGGCAGAAGTCAACAGTGGGATCCACTAATCTGTTCCAGCATCTTCGAGTGTAAGCCCCAGCATGTTCACAAACTGATCCACAACAGCCACGATCCAAGTTACTTTGCTTGTCTGATTAAGGACAATGCAGGCAGCCAACAGAGTATCTGCTACGTGTTCAAGGCCGACGATCAAACAAAAGTAAGTGGAAGTGGGGGTGAAATCGATGAAGGGGTTGCTAGATGGGTTTTCATCGTTTGGGGATCAGGACACTTACTTTACATAGACTGGGATAAACACGATAACGCGGTGGTTATACATAGATTATTTCATCGGGTTTTTCGTTTGTGGGGATCATTTCTTTTGCGGTTTTAAAGAACATTTGATAACAGATATTAGGAATTATACATTTACGAGTTCAAAAATTCAACAGAGAACTCGGTCTCAACTTATAAATAAGAGCTGAAATGTTGGGCTTCAGATCATTTAAGGTATGTGCTCTAAAGCAGTGCTTCTCAAACAGAAATGTGCACATGAAACGCCTGGGACCTTGTTAAAATGCAAAGTTAGGTCCAGGAGGTCTGGGATGGACCGACCATAAGACTGCATTTCTAACAAGCTGCCAGGTGATGCTGATGCTGCTTCTTTGCAGATTGCAGTTTGAGTAGCAAATTCTAGATCAGTGAGCTCCACATCGTTGACCCTATTAATAAAAATATATTTATTTAGAAGCTGTAGGGGCACCTGGGTAACTCATCGGTTAGGTGTCTGACTCTTGATTTCGGCTCAGGTCATGATCTCATGGTTCGTGAGTTTGAGCCCTGCATCAGGCTCCGCACCGACAGCACAGAGCCTGCTGAGGATTCTCTCTCTCCCCCCTCTCTCTGCCCCTCCCCCAAGCGCTCTCTCTCGCTCGCTCTCTCTTGCTCTCTCAGAAATAAATAAGTTAATTAAAAAAAAAAAGAAACTGTGTAAGGATATATTAGCCAATTTCCCAAGGTATCACTAATGGCAAATGGTATCCTAACGTTCCCAAGGTATCCTAACGTTCACTTAGGCAAAGACCGTTGACAAGAATAGTGGATATGAATCCAAGTTTTGCTACTTTCAGGTTTTGTGTTGCCAACTTTATGGCAGCTGGTCAACTGGTTATTGTTATATCTCGCAACGTGGCTGAGAAAAATGTCCTATGAGAAATGGTAACAATATCGTCAGGTCTGTAACCTTCCCGCGTGTTGGAGCTTGTGCTGTCGTTACGTCTTGCGGCCCTGTGCAGGACTCACTTAAAGTCACTTGTCCTTTTCGTGAGGGTCAGTTTAGGTAAAATTGAAAATCTAATCCCTACGGCCGCTTTCTCAGTTGGGCCCATATGAGCTGCACTTGGGTATAGCCTATGGAAAGCAAACAGGTGAGGACCCCAGTGCTGACTAACCCCGTGAGCTGGGGAGTATCCATGGCAGGCCTTGCATCCCTGTGTGGCTGTCTGCCACCCACACCGAATGAGGAGGCCGGCCGGTGTCAGTCATGTGCTAAATGTCAGGAAATAGAAATAGAAATGCTAATGTTTTTCTCCCTGCACCCTACTGGGTTTTGTTTTGTTTTGTTTTGTTCTGTTTTGTGTGTGGTTTCTTTTGTTTGTCTTGCATTTGGGTGGGGGGGGGGGTTTCTGCACACCCTCCAGAGTGTAGAAACTTCCTTTAGAAATTAATATTCTTGGTGACTAAGTAGATTTGTAGAGATTCACTTTTGTTTGTTCACACCTTGGTTCTTTCACTCATTCATTCGGTGAGTGCTGCTCCAGGGACCATGCAAGAGGGTATTAGTCTAGTTTGGAAGGAAGGCAGAAGGAGCGATTGGTAAATACCATGTGGCCGGTGCATGGGTCATGGTGGGCAACAGAACGGAACCTAACACGCCGGCACGTAATGAAGGTCTTTGTCAATAAAGGCTAATTTGTAGCTTAAATCCGCTATTTTACCCACAGAATTGGATATCTCCTTGTTAATAAATCATTTCATGTTCTTGTCCACGCACTTCAGGTAGACAGGACGGCATTCCAGTACAGAGGTTCAGAGGGGACCAAATTCCAGTCCCATCTGCCACTTATAAATTCGGTGACCATAGGCAACACCAAGCCTGTTTTCTCATCTGTAAAATGGGGATAATTATTGTGTCTATCTCATCGAATTGCTGGGGGGACCAAATGAGCTAGAAGAGGACCTTAGCCCTCACGGCCGTAAAAAATTTTCATTGAAGAAAGTTTTACCAGAAGCAGTTTATATGCTCATTTCACTTCAAGTCTTAGGTAACGGGAAAAAGGAGACCGAGATGAGTGTCTTCAGTTCCCAAGATCCTGGTCATCCATGAGCAACATTTTTATAAACTAGATACTTTAAAAATGGGATAAATAAACTTAATGCTTCCTATTATTTGGGCAGACTCCAGAATGTAAATTGAAGGACTGAACAGCCTGTACCCCAGGCCAGTTCTATATAAGGGCTGAATTTCCTTGGGGAGAGTTTTCTCATGGAGGAGTTGTTCAGCACTTCACACTTTTGACTCTTTCCCAAATTTTTTTACAGCCATCTGAGAACAGGCTTCTGGCCAGTCATTCAGGTACCTGACGGGAAGAAGAGATTTAGAACTAAATTCCGTAATTGGAGCTTCCAGTCTTGCTGAAAGTAGACAACTGGCCTGACTCCGTGTTCTGAAAAGCCATGGTAGAAATATGAATTAGTTCTTGAGTTATTTTTGGCTTGCATTCCCATTTTTCCAAACACAGATTGCCAGTACTCAGACTAATAGACTGCTGTCACCCTGTTCCTTTTGTGAAAGGGTAATTTGTACCAGAGGTACCTCAATCAGCGATCCGCTTTTGTGGGAAACTGAATGGCAAGCGAGATTAGCCCTGATTTTCCATCTGGCCTGATAGCTTTTATGTTCTTGGGACACCTCTGGCACTGAATCTCATAGTAGAGGATTATCTGCTGTAGGATCACGTTAACCTATGTCATCGTTTCTTGTGATTTTTGGTAACATTTGCTCGGTGAAATAATTCTTGAGATCAAGGCCTCTTCTAAACAGACGAGATCACTTTCGGTTGTGCCTGCCAGGGGAGAGATATGTGCATTTACTGCCAGGGTCATAAGCACAAAACTACTATTTGAGAGAAAACCTTTTGAGAGCATATAAATTAGCTTGCTGAAGTGTGTCTAGGGAGAAGAGGCATACAAAGGAAACATTTTTAGAACACAAGATGAATATATATGAATACATATTAGAATGAATATATATTAGAATATAATCAACGTGTTCCACAGAGAAATGCTTCTGCGATCAAAATGCGTTAGGGTAGCATGTCCAACATTTTGACAGGAGGACCCTTTTTCAGTCTTAAAAAATTATTGAAGATCCCAAAGAGGATGAATGTGGTTTCTATTAATAACTACTGTGTTAGAAATTAAAACTGAGAAATTATAAAGGAACTAATTTCGTAAAAAGTAATAAGCCCCTTGTGTGTTAGCATAAATAATAATTTTGTGGGGTACCTGGGTGGCTCAGTCAGTTAAGCATCTGGCTCTTGGTTTTGGTTTAGGTCATGATCTTGTGGCTTTGTGGGTTCAGGCCCACACCGGGCTCAGTGCTAATAGTACAGAGCCTGCTTGGGATTCTCTTTCTCTTTCTGCCCCTCCTCTGCTCTCTCTATCCTTCTGTCTCTCAAAATAAATAAACTTAATAAAAATAATATTTTTGTGAAAACTATATGGTTTCCAAAAATATTTAATGATAAGAGTGACATAGTTTTACTTCTTTTTTTCCCCCCAAATCTTTTTTGTGTGGATTAATAGACAAACTACTGGATTCTCAGCTGCTTCTCCATTCATTCTGTTGTGATATGTTGTTTTGGTTGAGTATATAAAGAAAATTTGTCCTTATGCAGATATATGGTAGGAAAATGGAAAAACATTTTATACCCTTCTTAGAAAATTGTGGATATATATGTTTTTAATGTTCTATTATTTTGGGGGGAGAGAGAAAGAGAGAGTGTGAGCGGAGGAGGGACAGAGAGAGAGGGAGACACAATCCGAAGCAGGCTGCAGGCTCTGAGCTGTCAGCACAGAGCCTGATGCGGGGCTCGAACCCACAAACCATGAGATCATGACCTGAACGGAAGACGGACACTAAACCGACTGAGCCACCCACCCAGGCGCCCCCGTGTGTTTTACTACTATACCAAAACTTGACAAGTGGTAATTTCTTAAAGGTTAGATGCAATATGATATCTGAAACTGTATCAGAGCAGTTTTGTACTTTGTTATTTTAAAATCCATTGGTCTGTCCTGTACTTTAATGAATGTTTTAAGAATGTATGATTGTATAACATCACGCATTGATTATTTGGAAGACATTGGTTCACTGAGTTATATAGACCATACTCTGAGAACCAGGCTTTTAGGAAAGCTGTCTTTTCTATTTCACTCTCGAGTTGTACATGAGTCCATTAAATCACCAAATTTATTGGGCCATAGATTACATTTTCTTCATAACATCCCTCAGAACACATGTGAACACCGTGGCATAGGTTCTGGGTTGAAGTATAGTTTTGAGATGGGGCCCATGGTAGGAAATGAAAACATCCATTCTGGAAAACAGGTGGTTGCCATAGATGACCCTCGCTAGGTCTTTCCCCCTCCACATCACAAAGAAATCAAGAGTTCTGCCCAGACTCAGCCCTTGAAAAAACATAGTCTAGGAAAATTGTCTCGAGATTCTTTCTTCCAGTTCTTCAGCTTTCTCTTCTATGAAAATCTATACTCAGAAGAACATCAGATTCACCACTCACTTGAGTTTTACTTGAGATCATTCATTAGAATATTTTTATTTCTATTCTTTTCATTATTTATGGGGTGAAAAAACTCTGCTTCCTTGAAAGAGACTTTCCATCACTGAGTTACAGGTAGTGTAAGTACTGGGGCTTCTGAATGGTCTGTTGCTGTTTTATGTCAATAGGAAGAAAGAATGGATTTTCAGAGGGGAATGGTGGGGACTATGGAGATGGTAATAAATGGAGAAGTGTAGGTAGGTGTGCAGGTGAACGGAGAGGACAGCTGGTGTGGGACCCACAGTAAGTGAGTGATTGGGTGCATGAGAGCAGTTTTGCTGAGTGCCCACTGGTTGTTTGTTTGTTTGTTTGTTTGTTTTTCTGACTGATTTTCCTCCTCTATTAGAATATTTCCTGACTTTTCAAACACTGTTCTTGACTCTCCTCAGATTCTGATCTTCCGGATGCTGTGTCCTGTCTGGGCCCAGCATGGGTGTTTCATAATTGTGACGGGACACATATCATTAATGCAGGAGTGCTCATGGACTTCCCCTTCTCTACCCTGCCTCAGAGAATCTGCCAGAATCTTGCTAGCCTTATTCCTCACTCTTCCAAAGAGGAAGTGTTATTTCTTACTGCGAGACAGGCGAAGTTGATCTCCCGTAATAAAGTGCTAAAACTCTATGGGTGAGGAGGAGGGGGAAAGTGTGGGAAGGGAGCATGGGGTTGGGGGTAGAGTAATTGCATGAACTTATAGAAGTAGAAGTGTAGAAAAAGTAGACTTCTAGAAAGAAGTTTGCTTGTAGAAGAGGACTTTATTGGGGTTAAGCATCCTACTCTTGATTTCAACTCAGGTCATGATCTCACAGTTGTGAGATCGAGCCCTGCTTCAGGCTCTGCACTTAGCATGGTGCCTGCTTGGGATCCTTGGTCTCCCTCTCTCTCTGCCCCTTGCTCCCTCAAAAATAAATAAATTTAAAAAAAAAAGAAGAAGACTTTATTAAATATTGCTGAGGAAGATGTATTTGAGAGGAGGTCAGTGTCCTTTGAGAGAATGGGTTTCCTTTCCTATGATTTTTGGCATCTAAACTGCATGTCTATTTTTTTTGAGAGAGAGACAGAGCACAAGCAGGGGAGGGGCAGAGAGAGAGAGGGAGACCCAGAATCTGAAGCAGGCTCCAGGCTCCAGGCTGTCAGCCCAGAGCCCGACACGGGGCTTGAACCCACAAACTGTGGGTTCATGACCCTGAGCCGGAGTCAGACGCTTAACCAACTGAGCCACCCGGGTACGCCTAAACTGCATTTCTTGACTGTGACACATACCAGAGACTGAACCCCATGGGACTCCCTTACCACTAATATTAAGAATACTTAACTATTTGCAGACTTAAGAGCAATACATATTTCCTTTTAAAATTTCCAGCGAAGAACCAGTGTATTCTTCCATGATGCCCTGTGAGGATGTTGGCTCTCTCACTAACCCGTGGGTTTCAGAGCCACCTCACCCAGCCTGTCTGGATTAGCTTATGTTACATGTTCAGTGAAGAGGCGGTCTGCATTTTCTTTCCTGTGATTAGCAGGACTGAGACTTCAGTCCCCTATATAAAGGGCCAGAGTTGCTTTGGCTGAGTTTTATGATTTAGTCTAATACTTTGTCGGAATTTGACTTTTGACTGTAGCTTTGTTTTGGTTGCATTTTGTCCATTACTGATTTGTCTTCGTAATTCCCCATCTGCTTGGAGTTTCACGTTAATCGTTTAAAATCGGCCTCAGTGACTTCAGGATTTTCAGTTGAGTCCGGCTTCCATCGCGTCTCCAGCATGGCTATTGGATTTGCCAGCTCATGACTTTCTTTCTTTGCTAGAGTGACGATGGAAATTATGACACTGAGCTGGAGCGTTTTGTTCCTGAGGGTGATGATTCAACGTAGGATTCCTTTCAAGATATTCCTATCTGTTGCCCTTCCTGCATCTGATTTTCAGAATTTCTAAATTTCAGACATTAGTCTTTTTTGCTCCTCAGGGGATGGTTCTGAGCAGGTTTTGTTGTGCAGATTTTGGAGGACTGTTTAATCTATGTTAAATTCCTGCCGGGCATCTTTAATCCTCTTCTGGTTTATTATGTAAGGTTTCGTTTGGGGTCCCCCTCGGCAGCTGTGACTCAGTGCGTGGTTGCCTGGAACAGCGTATCCGCCAGCTGATCAACACTTGACCGTCCGTCACGCTAGACAGAAGTCGGTTGCTGGGTGCAAAGGTTGGCACGGATTCTTCTTCGTCTATAAAAAGAGTGTCCCGGACTGCATGAACTCCAAAGTATTTGTTGGAGGGGTTGGGTTCATGACACGGGATTGATTACATAATTTATTTTTGACTTCGAAAAATGAGTCTGAGGGCTTCAGAAGCATCCACCATGTGATGGATGCTTAATTTTTTAAAAACTGTTTGTTTTTCAATGCATATCACTTTAGATAGCTTTGCATTTTCGCCACATGGCTTTGAGTTTGATAATTACTTTTTAATACAAACCTGTTCCTAAGAATAGAGTTTACAAGTATCTTGAACCTAAAGTTGACTGGTGTCTTAAAAGGATTTATTTATAGCCTAGACCTTTCCTGTCCGGTGCCGTAATCAGTAGCCATATGTGGCTTTTGAGCGCTTGCAGTGTGGCTGGTCTGAACTGAGATGTGCTGTAAGTGTCAGAACATAGTGGATTTCAAAGACCTTCTTTGAAAAAAAGGACTTGAAATATCTCAATAATTTTCCATATTGATTACATGTTGAAATGATAATATTTTAAATATATCGGTTAGACAAAACATTATACTAGAATTAATTTCACCTGTTCATTTTACTTTCTTTCATATGCCTCCTAGAAAATTTATAATTACATACGGGGCACCGGGGAGGCCCAGTCAGTTCGGCATCTGTCTCTTGGTTTGGGCTCAGGTCATGATCTCACAGTTCATGAGACTGAGCCCCGGGTCGGGCTCTGTGCGGACAGTGTGGAGCCTGCTTGGGATTCTCTCTCTCTCTCTCTCTCTCTCTCTCTCTCTCTCTCTCATGCACACTCTCTCAACATAAATAAATAACATTAAAATTACATATGTAGCTTGTACCCTTTCTGCTAGTCAGCACTGGACTAGGCCAGCTACCTAGGAGTATTGCCAGAAATAATCTGAACATTCATCACAGAGTGACTCCAGAGTTTCCCCCTTTTCTTTGCTGCCTTCTTTTTTTAATGATAGAATTTTGCTCAAAGTTCTTCTGAAAAAAATCATATTCAAAACTGTATCTATTTTTTTTTGAGGTGGTATCGCATCATAGTTTTTTTTAAATTTTTTTATTTTTTAAAATTTACATCCAAATTAGCATCTAGTGCAACAATGATTTCAAGAGTAGATTCCTTAATGCCCCTGACCCATTTAGCCCATCCCCCCTCCCACAACCCCTCCAGCCACCCTCAGTTTGTTCTCCATATTTAGGAGTCTCTTCTGTTTTGTCCCCCTCCCTGTTTTTATATTATTTTTGCTTCCCTTCCCTTATGTTCATCTGTTTTGTCTCTTAAAGTCCTCATATATGAGTGAAGTCATATGATATTTGTCTTTCTCTAATTTCACTTAGCATAATTCCCTCCAGTTCCATCCACGTAGTTGCAAATGGCAAGATTTCATTCTTTTTGATTGCCGAGTAATACTCCATTGTGTATATATCCCACATCTTCTTTATCCATTCATCTATCAGTGGACAGTTGGGCTCTTTCCCTTCTTTGGCTATTGTTGATAGTACGGCTATAAACATGGGGGTGCATGTGTCCCTTGGAAAAACTGTATCTATTTTTAACTCTAGATGTGTATTGCAATGAACAAGAGCCCTGTGAGCCATGAGTATGGGACATACTGGAAGAGATAAATCTCTTCTTTCTACTTTGTCTTTCTTTCTTTCTTCTTCTTCTTCTTTTTTTTTTTTTTTTTTTTTAATACTTTTCCTGCCTCTGAATACTCAGGCATCTGCTCCACTAATTGTTGCCTGTGAGCCTGAACCAACAACCAGAGCAGGCCATGTGTAGAGCTGGCCTGGCTCTGAGAGCCTCAGAAGAGGCCAGAGGGCAGCTGGGGCTTTGGGGAGGAGCTGACACAGGACACGTGAGAGAAGAGGCGGCCTCGAGTGGTGCCATCACTGAGGTGGGACCCTGTGTCTGGCCGAGCACTTTAAATGTGACTTCTTGACAACCAGTCCTGCAGAAACACTCTTAGTTGCTTTAGTTCTGGGCAGTGTGTCAGAAGCCATGATTTCTTGTGGTCGAGTGATGTAGGTATTTGAAATGTTGCAGATGGAACATTAATCCATGCGCTGGAAGGCTCCCAATATGTCATGTACTTGGCTGGGTGCTCTGGTACAAAATCAAGTAAGATAAGATTGCCCCCTCAAGAGGTATAAGGATATTTTTCTGTTCTGATTGCTGCACTGCCAGGAGTTCACAACATCTGTAAGTTATAGAAGACAACATGGGGGGAGATCAGGAGGAGGTCTAGTGGAAGTGCCTGCAGTTATTTGAAAAGCTAACATATATATCCAAAAAGAAATAGACAAATTATGAATTGCTCTGGAGGGCAGAAGTAGGAACAGTAGATATTTGTAAAGAGACAGATCTTTGGCCCTTCCTAGTAATGATAGGCAACTAATTATGTTTAATTATTTTTAACGTTTATTTTTGAGAGAGAGAGACAGACAGGCGGATAGAGTATGAGCGTGGAGGGTCAGAGAGAGGGACACACAGAATTGGAAACAGGATCCAGGCTCCGAGCTGTCGGCACAGAGCCCTAGATGGGGCTCGAACCCATGGACGGTGAGATCATTACCTGAGCCAACATCAGATGCTTAACTGACTGAGCCACCCAGGTGTCCCGATAGGCAACTAATTATTAAAGGATCTGTATTGAGCAATGGATGTGGATGGATTTTGTCCCAAGGAGATTTCACCTGGCAAGTCTGGTTCTTGCTCTTCCTCCGGTTTCTACACATCCTGTTTACGAGGAATGTAGTCCTGACAGTGTTCACCTTTCCTTTCAGACAACAGACTGGCTCCTAAATCTATTTTACATTGCAGTGAAGTTGTTCCTTATAGTGTCTGTTTGTCATAGCTCTGTCTTCTGGAAGGACTCCGGGTGAATGTATTTTCCATGGGACATTTGAATGGGTTTTAAAGACCCATTAGGAGTTTTCCAGGCGAATGATTGGGTACAGATCGAATGGACATTCTAGGTAGAGGATACGGGGTGTGCCAAGCCACAGCAGGACAAGGGAATGTGGAGGCACCTGCTGTGGCTGGGGCTGCTGTGATTAGAGTTTTGCAAGTTGCAGGGTCTGAGATGAGACTGGGAGGAAAGGCTGGGGACAGATTTTATGGGGCTTTGTATACCGTGCTGAGGGGGTTGGATATTCTTCTTGAGAAGGTTGCTATTTAAAGGCATTGATCAGGGAAAGTGAGATGACTGGGCTTGTTTTTAGATTTTGGAGAGGAGGAAGGGCGGAGGAATGAGAGATGAAGCTGATCAGTGAGGAGGCTATCGCCGTAGTGAGCGGGAAGGCTCAAAGGATGTCTTGACCCAGGGAGCCTGGCTGGCTTGGTCGGCAAAGCTTGCAGCTCTTAATCTCAGGTCCTGAGTTTGAGTCCCACACTGGGCAGAGGGGTTACTCACACAAATAAATGAGAAGTGTCTTGATCCGTAAGTATGATGTGAAGGGACTTGTTCTGGTGGAACCAAGTTGATGTCTTCGATCATTTTCCCCCTCTGGAAAAATGAATAGTTTAAAATTTTTTTTATGTTTATTTATTTTTGAGAGAGAGACAGAGTGTGAGTGGGGGAGGGGCAGAGAGAGGGAGACACAGACTCCGAAGCAGGCTCCAGGCTCCGAGCTGTCAGCCCAGAACCTGACGTAGGGCTCAAACTCATAGACTGCGAGATCATGACCCACGCTGAAGTTGGATGCTTAACCGACTGAGCGACCCAGGTGGCCCTGGAAAAATTAATAGTTTAATTTAATAGTTCATTGGTCTCTCCTGGACGAGAAAGTCAGTCACATTCTGATTTGCTGTCCTATTGATGCTGACCTGCCTGGTTCCTAAGGAATGATAAGAAGAGTAACATAGAAGTAAAATTTTGATCTGGTTGTACTTAGACTTCTAAAAATATATATCCTCCTCTCTCCCATCTTAAAAACAAACCCTCTACTGACCCCATATCCCAATCCAACTTCCTGCAGTTACTGGCCCAATTTTCTGCTCCAGTTTTTTTTTTTAAGTTTATTTATTTATTTTGAGTGAGAGAGGGAGAGAGAATCCCAAGCAGGCTCTGTGCTGTCAGCACACAACCTGACACGGGGCTTGAACTCATGAACCGTGAGATCATGACCTGAGCCAAAGTCAAGAGTCAGATGCCCAACCAACTGAGCCACCCAGGCGCGCCTTCTGCTCTGTTTGTTAAGAGCTGTCGTGGTGGCGGGGCGCCTGGGTGGCGCAGTCGGTTAAGCGTCCGACTTCAGCCAGGTCACGATCTCGCGGTCTGTGAGTTCGAGCCCCGCGTCAGGCTCTGGGCTGATGGCTCGGAGCCTGGAGCCTGTTTCCGATTCTGTGTCTCCCTCTCTCTCTGCCCCTCCCCCGTTCATGCTCTGTCTCTCTCTGTCCCAAAAATAAATAAAAAACGTTGAAAAAAAAAATTAAAAAAAAAAAAAAAGCTGTCGTGGTGGTGCCTTCACTTTCACTCACCCATTTTCTCCTCTTACCAATTGGCCTTCTGTCCTCATCATTCTGCTAAAAAGGCTCATATCAAGTCACCAGCCACCTCCAGCTTCTGAGATCTGGTGATCCCGTCACTGCTTCTGTCATCCAATTTCTCTGTAGCTTTTGGCATCGTTGGCAAGATAGCATTTCTTCTATCTTGAAACACTCTCTTCTCTTGGCTTTTGGAGAACTATACCTTTCTGTTTCCCTTTCACTTCATTAGTGGTTTCCACCCAGACCCCTGTGTTTGTTCTTCCTCTGCTTCTCAATTCTGAGTTTTGTTTTGTTTTAATATTTTATCTTTAAGAAATCTCTACATCCAATATGGGGCTTGAACTCAGAACCCCAAGATCAAGCACCACATGCTCTACTGGTTGAGCCAGCCAGGCACCCCTCAATTCTGAGTTTTATGTTCCCCAAGTCTCAGTCTTCTACATTTCTCTTTTCGGTCCTCTTTCTGGATGAGCTCATCCAGTCTCATAGTGTTAAATATCACCTGTTTGGTGCTGACTCCCAAAAGTGAACCTATTGCTTCCAACTCGCTGATGACTTACAGACTTGTCTAACCAGCTGCCAACTTGACTTGTCTACGTGGCTGTTGCATAGGCATCTCAAACTCAACCTGGTTAAAAAAGAACCCTTGACTTTCCTCCCCACCAACCTGTTGCTTCCTCAGCCTTCTGCTGTTCGAATGTGGCAATGACAGTCGCTCCAGCCAAAATCTAGTTGTCTTTTTCAATTTTCTTCACATTCTCTTTTGAATTATTCAGGACCTGTTCCAAATCTGCCGCTTCTCTGATTCCATTGCTAACCCTGAGCTCCAGGCCCCATCATCTCTCATTTGGACTGCTATAGTACTTCCTAACTGTTCTCCCTGTTTCTGTCCTTGCTGCTTTCTCCACCAGCCAGTCATCCAGAGAGAACCTGGAAGCACTTTTAGAAGACCTATGAATTCATGACACTTCCCTGCCTAAAACCTCTCTTGTAACTTTCCCCTATATATAAACTAGAATCCCGTGTCCTTGCTGGGGCGTACCATGCGGGCCTTGTTCCTCACATTCTTTCCAGTGCTGTCTGGACCCCAGCCACCCTGGTGTTCGTATTCCTAAAACATGACAGCCCAATTCTTCACTCAGGGTCACTGCATTTATTGTTGCCTCTGCCTGGAAGATTCTGCTAGTTCCCTAGACCATGATGGAGTTGGTTTAAACCTTATCCTCTGGCCACCCCGTTAAAAGTACCCCCACACTAATCACTGTGACTTCATCTGCTTTTTATGTCTTCATAATACTTATTAGCATCTGAAATTATCTTGTTTGTTGATAGGCTTCCTTGTTTACCATCTCCTCACCTGCCTAAACTCCTAAGAGAACAGGACAGGGCCTTTGCCTATCTTGTTCATTGCCAGACCTGGGCACCCAGAACAGTGCCTGGTACATAATGGGAACTTCATGAATGAATGAAGTGAGTGAGTGAATGAATGGGTGAGTGAGTGAATGTTATCTTTTTGTGGTTATTCTTGGGGATGTGATTCTCCTTTCTGTTTTTGATTTTTTAACCCAATCTCCTCTGGAAACCCCACGTGCAGCCATATTTGTTTATTTTCCTATTTCACCTTTCCTTTCTCATGAGGACAGATTTCTCTTTGTTCGGTCAGGATTTTGTTCTCAGATACTGTCCCCCTCTCCCCAGCTCTCCTGAGCTTCTTTCCTCCCAGTCTTTGTTCATAAAATGGTATTCATTGGCTCTCAGCTCTTTGAAATCTGTGTAGTTCTCATCCTTGCTTTTTATGAACTTAAAATTTTCTTGGCATTTATTGGTCACTATTGTGGGAAAGATTTCATGAATATTGAGCAGTCTATTACTGAGAAACTTTTGCTTGTGTGTAAGGTAAATCCTTTAGCAGTGACTTGAGCCCATTTTTTTGTATAAGTCTTTGTTTTCCAGAATAAATAGTTTTTCCGATTATACAGGCAATAATGTGAAATGTAAAAAAAAAAAAATTAGTACAAAAGTGTTAAAATTTAAAGATTCCTCTTAATCCTACCTCCTAGAGAGAAACCAATATGAACAGATTGGCGTATATTCTTATTGATATTATTTTTTATTACATAAAAAATTTTTCTATATGGAATTAATTTATATATTCATTTTGACCATTTCTTTTTTAACTCTGTGCTCTTTGTCTCTCTCTCTCTCTAAATATATATATAATAGAAATAAATACACACACAGATACAACTATAAATATAGATATACCTTAGACACTTTTCATGGCAGTTAAAGTACATCTTTTGAGTGATTGCACAGTTGTATCAGCAAGGAAAAAGGAAGGGTTGGTTTTATAACTGTGGCACAGCCGCTCTTGGGTGACAGCATCATCTTTGGTTAGCTTTGATGAGCCATTGTCATTATAAAAAGAGAACATAGACAGGATGGGCTGCAAGTGACTCAGAGATGTCTAATCTGCTTAGCATAAGAAACAAACAAGATTTTGGAGCCACAAAAGCAAAAATAAGCAGTTGGGACTGCATCAAACTAAAAAGCTTCTGCACAGCAAAGGAAACCACTAACAACAAAATGGAAACCTGTGGACAGGGAGAAAGTATTTGCAAATCACATATCTGATGAGGGGTTAATATCTAGAAAATATAATGAACTCCTACAACTCAAGAGCAAAAAACCAATTCGATTAAAAAAATGGGTAGAGGAACTGAATAGACGATTTTCTAAAGAAGTCATACAAAAGGCCAACAACATGAAAAAGTACTCAATGTACAGGGAAGTACAAATCAAAACACAATCCTAAGGATGTCACCTCACACCTGTTAGCATGGCGATCATCAAGAAGACAAGAGATAACTAGTGTTGGCAAGGATGTGGAGAAAAGGGGTTCCTCAAACATTATTAGTGGGAATGTAAATTGGCACGGCCACTACAGAAAACATGTGGAGGTTCACCAAAAAATTAAAAATAGAATTACCTGGGATCCAGCTATTCTACCTGTGGAGATATATATATATATATATATATATATATATATATATATATACACACACACACATTTATATGTGTATATATACATTTATATATATACACAAAGAAAATAAAAACAGGATCTCAAAGAGCTGTCTGCACTTCTGTGTTCATTGCAGGATTCTTCACAATAGCCAAGGCATGGAAGCAGCATGGAAACAACTAGGTCTCCATTGGGTAAATGGATAAAGAAGTTGTGAGATGTGTTGATAAAGAGTTGTGTGTGTGTGTGTGTGTATACATATATAATATGTAATGGAATATTATATAATATGTATCACATAATATATAATGGAATGTTATGCAGCCATGAGAAAGGAAATCCTGTCATTTGTGACAACATGGATGGACCTTGAGGCCATGATGCTAAGTGAAATTAAGTCAGAGGAAGACAAATACCATATGGTATATGATACTTAAAAAGCTAAAAGCATAGAAACAGAATAGAATGGTGGTTACAAGGGGCTGGGCGTAGAGGAAATGGGGAAATGGGGTCAAAGAGTATAAACTTCCAGTTATAGGGTGAGTAACTTCTAGTGATCTAATGTATGGCATGGTGATTACAGTTAATAACACTGTGTTGTATACTTAAAAGATTCTAACGGAGTAGAACTTAAATGTTCTCACCCCTAAGGAAATGGTAATTATCTGGTGAGATGGAGGTATTAACTAATGTGATGCTATGCTTAGCTATGGTAGTGATCATTTTGCAATAGATAAGTGCATCAAATCCATACCTTGTACACCTTAAACTTACACAGTGTTAAATGGCAATGATATCTCTGTAATGCTGGGACAAAAAGATACACGAGAACAATGAAAAAATAAAGTGAAATAAAATAATAAAAGACAAGACAGGAACCACAAAGGGTTTGGAGAAAGCCAGGCTTCAACACCGAAGTATGGGAAGCTGAGGCCAATTTTCAGTGGAAGAATTGGGGGAATGGCCAAAGTCTTCTAAGAACAGGAGTTCAGATATTAGTTTTTAGTTAGCCGCAGTGGTGTATTGTATCGCAGTAATATATCTCACTCCTCTCTCACCATGGCCTCCGCTTGCTGATATCCCCAAATAACTATTAGCATCTACTACACAGAAGAGGTCGTGTGAATATCATTTGGGGAAATCAAAGGACAGCGGCTATGTGGTCTGTCTGCACAAAGTGAGCAGGGAAAGGATGAGTGATAAGAGTGATAGGAGATAGGACAGGAAAGAGAGCCAGTGGTTGCTGGGGTCTGGAAGCTAGAACAGAGGGAGCAGAATGAGCCATGGACTCTCAAGAACCCCCTGGAGATTTTGCGATGGATGCTGGCCTTCTCTTTCCCCATGAGAAGAGATTTTGATCCAATTCTTTAATCTCTTAAGTGACAGAATGGACCCGGCTGCTTATCTGGTCTATATATGGATGTACCATAATTTAGCCAGCCCTTATGAATAGTCATTTAGACTTTCCTTATTTTTATTATATAGTTTTTTCTGCAACAAAAACCTTGTGCAGCTTTGTATCTGCTTCTAAACAGAAATAGTTAATTCATAGAGATTAATAGAAACTATGCTGCCTCCTCAAAAAAAAAAAAAAATGTTTTTGGTGATCCCCTTAGCAGCAGTCATGGCTTGGAGCCCATAGCTGCCCTGTGCTACCTCTGTGATGCTAAATTTCAAACCAGAGATTACATTTTAATTATGATGGCATGTCTTGATGAGATTCAGAGCTTTGAAAAACAACTGGAGACATGTCGCACATGCAAGTGAATAAATGTCACATCCATGTGATTTCCATTCTCAGAGCTTGATTTATGACACTTGGACTTCTGAAACCTATTCTTACCTTTCTCCTTCCACGGTATTATGGATTTTCTGAGGATTGCTTATAATAAATGAGGTCACTACCACTGACTTTTACAAGAGGAGATAAAGCTGTATATTCCATTTGTGCTTTATGAAGCAAGTAAAATTATATTAAACAAGATTTTATATTTTTCTTTCTTGGCTTTTATGTCTTCAGTAGTGAATAAACCAATGTCATCGTGGAGTGGTTCTGGCGTCTTCTTTGTAAGGCTAGCCTACAGTTTTTGATCAGTATCCAAAACCCAGATGTACAAAAAGCATACTTCATCTATCAACTAATTGTAAATGACGCTTTTATTTTTATAAGTACACAATATATGCTATTTTAAAATTTCTTATTACATCCTCATATATATAACTTTTAAAAAAATGTTAATTAGTATAATTCAACGTAATTGTCAAAAAACTTTTCCTTTAAGGTTTTAGTTGATATTTTACTTGTAACAAAATGTCAAACAGGGAGAAAAGATGTGAAAGAAAATGATTCCTATCTAGACGCTTGAAGACTTATTCCTCACCCCCCACACATACACCTTTTTTTTAATGAGAAATGTGCATTTTAGAAATAAAAGGTTCAAAAGAAGAAACAGACCAAAGAATTTTGAGGCCATAGATTTTAATTTGATCAGTTTCTATACAGTTAACTATACTGGGAAAAGAACATCTACTCCTATTTGAAACTCAAAATGTGATCACTAGTTAAAAATGCATTGCATATTTCTCAAAATAAATACAATAATGTAAATTCAAAATCTGCGATATCATCTGTTTCATAGTTGAGATATGTGAATTTCCCCCTCTTTTGACTCTTATCAGTGCTGAGTGATTACATTAAATTATCTATACGGACTTTTTTTTTTTAAGTTTACTTATTTATTTTGAGAGAAAGGCGGGGGGGAGCGGGGAAGGGGAAGGGAGAGAGTATCCCAGGCAGGCTCTGCACTGTCAGTGCAGAGCCCAACACAGGGTTCAGACTCACGAACCATGAGATCATGACCTGAGCTGAAACCAAGAGTCAGATGCTTAACTGACTGAGCCACCCAGGTGCCCCATTTATACTGACTTTTGGAAGTTAACAAATCATTTTCATCACAAGCAGAATGGTCTTATTTAGCTTTGCTACGACTGGTGCGGATTGATTTCATTCAGGAAACATTACCTGAACATGTACTATATGTCAGACACTGTGCTAGGCCTAAGGGGTACAAAACCCAACCAACTGCCCATGCCCTTGAGGAACTTAGCACCCGGGGGCCGTGAAAGGGGGGGTGAGAGTTTGGAGGACAGTCACAGACAGATGCTTCAGTATAACCTGGTAAGGGGTAGTGGGGATCAGTTGTATCCACGGCACTAGATGAACTCTCCTCCATCTGGGATTCCAGGAAGCTATCTTGGAGAAGATGATGTGTAATCTGAATCTTTAAAGAGGTATGAGAACCAGGTGAAGATACAAGGCACAGAGCCATGGGAAGCGTGAGGTGGGGAATGGCCAAAAAGAGGAGGGAGGATGAATGAATAGGTGTTTGGCCTTAGTGGCTGGCTGAGATGGGGAATTGGAAGAATAAGGGTGGTGACTTTCATTTGGGGCTTGTGGGGTGTTGGAGTTGTTTGAGGGACACCCCATGGGCTGAAGCTCAGATGAGTAGTCAGGACTGGAGATACATGAATGGAGCCTGTGCATGGTAGTTAAAACTATGAGAGTGGGTGACAACAGTAAGGAGAAAGGAACATCGGGGAACATGGTGGGTATTTTAGGAGGTGGGCAGGGGAAATGGAGTCCGAAAGGGAGTATCAAGACAGGAGGCCCATGAGAAAGCAGTATCCCAACAGCCAAGACAATAGGGATTTTCAAGAATGAGGACAAGGACAGCAGTGTCAAGAACAGTAATGAAGTTTGGATGGCTAACAGCTTGACAAATGTTCCCCAGTTGTAGCCCTGTGGGTGCTCCCTACAGGGGGACCTTTGTTTCAGTGGAGTAGCAGCAGGTCAATGCTAGATGCCATCGAAGATGGCACATCAAAGACATTGAGATGCTGTTGTGACTTCTAACCCAACCCAGGAAAAAAATATGTGTGTATATACACACACACACACACACACACACACACACACACACACACAGATAGATTGATAGACAAAATTTTCATTCTGCTTGACCTAATTTTTCTTCCTTTTTCTATTTTTATCTCAACGCCATTTTTTTTTGACCATCCCCACCTTTTGACTGTAAAAATAATGGCCACAACTAATTTGCATGGCTCTATAACTTACAAAATGCTTTTACATACATCATTGTATTTGATATGCTCACCCACCTTTTGAGTTGATACTGTAAGTGATTTATAGTTACTTAGGGTGAAGGCTCACACACATGGGGTCCTGGATGCCTTGTAATTCAACCCCCCTTTTGATATTTAGGAAACTGAGGTTCAGAGAGACTTAGTGCCTTATGTCAAATGTCACCCCTCTCTGGAGGGCCCTAGCACCAGAGACCAGCCTCCTGATTTTCATTGCATGATTCTAATTATAGGGTGGGGACATTGGTGAGGTTCAGGCAACCGTGTCAGCATTCAGTACAAAAGAAGCTTTGACCCATCACCAGCTAAGATCCTGTACATTTAAACCATCTTCCCTCACTCTAATGCCATTTGCCTATAGGCAACTAAACCAAAGACCCTCCAGCCTCATCTGTGTTAATTGCCTAAGCTTCCCTCACTGTGTTCCCGCTCATGTCCCCTACTATTGGAATTTGTTCTTTTTGCCTGGGCAGTATTCTATTACTTAATCTATCAATAGCCTCTTCCTTTGGTCCACTGGGAGTGACCCATGGCTAATTAGCATATTCTGTTACCTTGGCTTCAATGATTGGTTCAGGGGTGAGTTTATGATCCAAGGCAAGCAAGTCAGAGTCAATCTTGGAAAGACAAGCTCTCTGCTGGGGCTGCTGGGGACCACGTGGCCACTGCCTGGCAAGAGCCTGTGTGAATGAAGCCACCATGGAGGCAGCACAGTGATGGATGGGGTAGCTGGGCCCTGATGATGTCATCTCCGCACTGGGATCCAGCCTGCCTGGGAGCTGGAGCTCTCCCTGCACTTTCAGATGCAGGTGTCCAAGCCAGGAAAGTCCCCATTTATGCCTAATCCCTGTGGGTGGCAGTTGCAACCACAAGAACTTTAATAATTCTCTTCTTGTTTTCTTTTCTTTTTCTTTTTTTTTTTTTTTTTAGCTCATTTGCCCCATGTCTTGACTTGACCCACTGGGTTTGATGGTTGCATTCTCTAGGATTTGCTTCAGACCTATCCTCTTACTCTGGGCTTTTTCAAAGAGGCTGCACTTGCTGGTTCCTGCCCCGTCCCCCCTCCCCCCTCCCCAAACCCTTTCCTGGGCTGTTTTTCTCATCACTGTGCTATGAGTCAGAGTTTATAAGTTTATGAGCAGCCTGTGCTTGGTATGAACTGATTATTGCTGTTATTAATAATGGCAGAAGAAATTCCTACCATTAATGCTGTACTGTTTTATTGTGGTAAAACACGTATCACGTAAAATTTATCATTTTAACCATTATTAGGCTACAGTCTGGTGGCATTAAGTACATCCGCTATGTTGTACGACTATCAGCACCGTCCATTTCCAGAACTTTTTCATCATCCCAAATAGGATGTACTCTGTACCCATTAAATGTAACTCCCCATTTCCCTTCTCCCCAGACCCTGGTAACCTCTATTCTACTTAGTGTCTCTGTGAATGTGCCTATTCTAGGTATCTTTTTAATTTTTTAATTTTATTTTATTTTAATGTTTATCCATCTCTGAGAGAAAGAGAGAGACAGAGCACAAGTGGGGGAGGGGCAGGGAGGGAGGGAGACACAGAACCCGAAGCAGGCTCCAGGCTCTGAGCTGTCAGCACAGAACCCAATGCGGGGCTCGAACCCACAGGCCGCAAGATCATGACCTGAGCCAAAGTCAACTGACGCTCAAGTGACTGAGCCATCCAAGCACCCCTCTAGGTATCCTAAAGAAGTGAGATCCTGTAATATTGGTCCTTTTGTGTCTGGTTTATTTCACTTAGCAGAATATTTTTAAAGTTCATGTTGTAGCATGTATCAGAATTTCTTTAAGGCTGAATGCATTCCATTGAGTGTTATAGTCCGCATTTTGTTTATTTGTCCGTCACTTCATGGGCATTTAGGTTGATTCCACCTTTTGACTATCGTGGACAATGCTGCTACGCACACTGACACACAAGTGTGTGTTGAAATCCCTGCTTTCACTTCTTTGGGTTTATCCTGAGAAGTGAAATTGCTGGGTCAACCCTGCACTTTCTATGTGCCAGGCACTGCTGTGCTGTGTATTTTATACTCGTTATTTTCTTTAAGTTTCTCAACGACTTTATGAGGCAGTGTTATTATTGTTACTACTTTACAGCTGAGGAAACTGAGGCTCAGGGAAATTAACATGCCCAAGGACACATCCTTTTCCATGAACAAGCCATGCGTGTTGGACTCCAGAGGCTACCCCTTTGTTACGTCAGAATGCTTGGCTGCTCTAAAGTCGGCCCTTTAGGCCTCCAAGAAACACGTGTCATACCCTGAGTGCCAGGTGCTGGGCTGCAAGCTGGAGGACCTAGCCGCGTGTTCATTGTGCCCACGGTGCTCTTTAGTGACTCGAGATGAAGGGCAGTCACTCCACAGCTTATAGCACAGACTGGAAGGTGCCTGGCCCGTCTCTCGTGATGCTGTCTTCTCTTCTCCATTTGCATTGCTGGGCTTTATTCTCGCCTAGCTGGTGACCAATTTGGCCAGCCCTTTTCAGAGCATGTACAGCTGCTTTCTTTTGTGAACCCAATCCTGTGTGTAGGTGGAGGGAACAAAGAAACAAGCTAAAAACAAATTTACATGTTTCTTGAGGTTAAAAAAAAAATGAGACATGACCATTGCAGATGGTTTGGGGGAAAAAATAGAAACATATAGCAAAGAAAATAGAAACTACCCTAAAATTATGCTATTTGGAGATCATTGTTTTTGATGAAAGTTTAAAATAAATGAACAAGATGCTATATTATCCTCTATTAGGAAAGATCAAAGTATTTTGGCATCCATTTACTCTGTAAAACTAAAGGGAGAAATTGGCCCTAAAAGTCCCCCCATCTACCTCTAATATGTTTAAATTACACAATTCAGTTACTGAAGATTTATGTCTTTCTGTTTGGAGGACATTTATCCTACAGAATTTGCCAGATGGTGCCCTGCGATGGCTGTATGATTATCCATCATCATTAGAAGGAAATGCTCTATAATCTGCCTACATTAACTTTAAACTGTTTCAAAGGCATGCGTGTGCTTGGGAAGAAAGGTACTACATGAGGAAAATGCACAGGGAGACCTTTCTAGAGAAGATGGGGAATTCTAGCAGTAAACAATATCCAAACTCTAATGCCAGAAGCAGAGAGAATGTAAATGACAGGTGACAGGATATACCCCAGGACATAGATTCCTTCCCTTTGTGCCCCCTGTAGGATACCCTGTGCCCCCCATCCCTTAGGTCAGGTTGCTGTGCCTCCTTAATGCTTTAGCATTGCTCTTCAGGGCTGCTAAAGTCCTATGGCACCTTTGTCCACATAGAAAAAGTCATCCCTTCTTTCCTCTGAGAGGAGGCGGCCCTGCTCTACAACTTGGCCAGTGGAGCAGTGGTGATTTCACTCTTCACTTGTTTCCCTTGGCCAGGCACCCTTGTTCGGTGAGCAACACGTAAAACTACATAATGGTCCTGGCTCTGTCTTTTTTTTTCTTTTTTAATTGAAGTCTAATTAACATACAGTATTCTATTAGTTTCAGGTGTACAATATAATGATTCAGCAATTCTATACATTCCTCAGTGCTCGTTGCATTCCCCATCCACCTCCCCTCTGGCAACCACCAATTTCTTCTCTGTATTAAGAGTCTGGTTTCTAGGGCGCCTGGGTGGCTCAGTGGGTTAAGCAACTGACTTCAGCTCAGGTCATGATTTCACGGTTTGTGGCTTCAAGGCCCGTGTTGGGCTCTGTGCTGACAGCTCAGAGCCCGGAGCCTGCTTCGGATTCTGTGTCTCCCTCTCTCTGTTCCTCCCCTGCTCGTTCTCTGTCTCAAAAATAAATAAATGTTAAAAAAAAATTAAAAAGAAAAGAATCTGGTTTCTTTTGTTTCTCTCTTTTCTTCTTCTTTCTTTCTTCCTTTCTTTCTGAGAGAGGGAGAGGGCGCAAGTGAGCAAGGGCAGAGAGAGAGAGAGAGAGAGGGAGTGAGAGAGAGAGAGAAGGCAAGAGAGAGAGAGAAGCAGGGGCTCACCCGGAGCAGGGCTTGGACTCACTTGATGTGGGACTCGAACTCACGAACAGTGAAATCACGACCTGAAATCACAACCTGAGCCGAAGTCAGATGCTTAACGACTGAGCCACGCAGGCGCCCCATTTGTTTTATTTTTTAAATTCCACATATGAATGAAATCATATGGCATTTTTCTTTTTCTGCCTGGCTTATTTCACTAAGCATTATACTCTCCAGCTCCATCCATGTTGTTGCGAATGGCAGGATCTCGTTCTTTTTGTGTTAGAGTAATAAGCCCATTGTGTGTATGTATATCACACATCTTCTTTATCCATTCATCTCTTGATGGACACTTGCGTTGCTTCCGTATCTTGACTATTGTAAATAATGCAACACGTGAAGCTTTATGTAATGTTCCTGGCTCTGCCTTTTTTAAAAAAAAATTTAATATTTATTCATTTTTGAGAGAGAGACAAAATGTGAGTGGGGGAGGGGCACAGAGAGAGGGAGACAAAGAATCGGAAGCAGGCTCCAGGCTCCGACTTCTCAGCACAGAGCCCGACGTGGGGCTCGAACCCACAAACTGTGAGGTCGTGACCTGAGCCAAAGTCAGATGCTAAACCAGCTGAGCCATCCAGGCGCCCCTTGGCTCTGCCTTTTTGAGGCTTGCCTCTTTCTGGGGACATGGAGGCTGTATATAGTCTAGATGTAGGTGACGCGGCTCCATTTCTAGCCCTGGCAATGTGGTCCCCGATTCAACACGCATTTATTGAGCTCTGTCCAAGCCTAGTCCCCACGGAAAGCTACTTGGATCTGGACATCAATCCTGCCTTCTCTTTGGCCACTGCCACCACCAGCTCTGTTTTTTTAGAGGCTAGTATTTTCAACAAACTCCTCTAAACTCTGGCTGAATTTACTTGAAGTAGTTTTGCCTCCAGGTGCTTGAATTATCATTTTGTAATTATTAGTAGCTATTCAGATTCACACAGACTCCTAATATAGTCAGGAACACATCAGCGAGATCTTCCAAAGCTATGGTTCCATCTAAAACTCTCTTCATTTCTAATTTTTTTTTTCATTTGAAGCTAGTTCACTCTCCTTCTGCTAAAACAAATTTTGTTTCTTCTTTGGGTCTCTGTTCTTAAATTTACCAGGGATATTTGGTCTCAAGTCTTTCTCTCTTTTAAGCTACTCCTGAGGAGTCTCTCTTACAAATATTACTACTTAACTCGTATTTTCTTTGGTCTAGAGGGGCCACATCCATGGTTCCAGTTTTAAGAGGCATCATTAGTTTTTGCTTTACCACAGTGATGTGTGTGTTAAAGCAAAACCAGCGATCGTATTGTTTTAGATGTGGTGGATGAATTTTTTGTGTTAGAAACAATCATTGTGCCACGATGCAAATGAAATGTAATTTTGTGGAAATATGTGATACAGTGTGAAGCAGAGCTGCTTAGACACAAATCCGTAGGTTTTTATCTGGTTAATGCAACCTCAAAAATATTGGTGGCTTGAATTCAGGTCATTTTTGTCCCTTCTCCCAAACAGTAATGATTGATATATGACAAATGTGGTTAAAAGCTGTACTCTAGAGCCACTTATTGGCTTAAAGACCTTAGAAAGTTACTGAATTTCTCTGTGCCTTAGTTTCCTCATCTATTAGATGAGGATAAAAATAGCACCACTGTCTTGGGTTGTTGCAAGGATTAAATGAGTTGATATGTAAACTGCTAGAATAGGGCTGGCACATCGGTGGGTAATAATTGGTGGGTAAGTAGGAATACTTACTACTGTGTAAGTATTAGCTAGTATATGAAAAACACTGGATGAGGATCTTTTGGAAGTCAGACAAAATGTAGGTATGCATTTTTGTAGTGTAGTGTTACTTTTTAAATGTGTTGGCTAAGCTAATTGTGATTTCAACCGTGATAAATACCAAATGTTTAAATGTTCTAAAACAGAGAACTGTTTTATTTTTGCAATTCTGTTTTATTCTGCAAACTTTTGATAATTGACCCCAGGAGTTTTCCGCCTTGGGAAACAGAGTTATCAGAGTCAAGGTAAGGGGTAAGAAGAAGAATCTGAATGTTTCTTTGACATCTCATTGGGTTTTGTGTGTGTTTGTTGTTTTGACATCTGATTGTTGAATCTCTTCCTCTGTTACTTTTTGTAATCCCCCGTGGCCAGATACTCTGCTCTGTTTTGCTTCTTGCACAGTTTGTTTGGATTTTACTTTCTCTTACTCACTGTAAGGCAGCCAGCTTTCGCAGTGGGTACCGTTTAGAAAATTTAGATCTCAATTTTGCAGCTTGTCTGTGCACAATAAACAATCAACCTGTGCCAGTTTTTTTCCAGGCTCTTTTTCCAGGCAGAGGAAGGACAACTGGCCACGCTGGGCAGGAATGCCCTGTACTCCGCAGTGGGTGGCTAGGAGCTGAGCTAAAATACAAGAGAGCCAACCTCAATCTAATTTTTTCTTTCACAGATTTGGATATCATTACAACTGAAAAATTTGTGGTGGCCACTTAATTTTCCTTTTTACACTGTTGTAGTTGTTTTTTTTTTAACAAGTTACTTCTTGAAATTCGAGGTCATACACACCATGAGCAGCATTCCCTGAAACGTTGCAAGATCTTCCTGAAAGGTGTCTGGTCTGGGTTTGGGAACTGTGGGTAGGAAACAAGGAATTTACTTCTGCACTGCTAGTCTGAGCCCATTGATGTCTCCCTTTATCTGTTGGTGCTTTAAATTTGTCGTCATGAAAGGATAAATGGCTCAGTGTAAAACCACATATAGTAATTTGTGTCTTCTTGATTTTTTTTTTTTTTTGATAATTTCGTAAGTGACTAGTGGTATCTGTAGTTAAGGGATACCAGAACAATATATCTAGTCCAGCATTTATCTATCGATTCGGTTATTTTTAAAGTAATTAAGTAATTAATTAATTTAGAGACAGAGAGAGAGAGAGGAGGGGAGGGGCAGAGAGAGAGAGAAAAAGAGACAATCCCAAGCAGGCTCTGCCCTGTCAGCGCAGAGCCTGGCACGGGACCCCATCTCATGAACCAAGAGATCATGACCTGAGCTGAAATCAAGAGTCAGACCTCCAACCGACTGAGCCACCCGGGCGCCCCTATCAATTCAGTTCTTGAATCAGAAATGATCATAGGTGATTTACAAGCATATATGGAATATAACAATATCCCGTGTGTTAAAAGTTGGGTGACAGAGGAAAGAAACACAGTAAGGACAAACTATGGAGTCAGAAAGACAAGTTAAAATACCATACTATAACATTATATTATACCAGTGGTTTCTAAATTTAGCTTGCATTGACCTGGGTATTTGAGTATTTGTTAAGAATGCAGGTTCTTTGGCCTTGCCCCATGAACTCTGGCCCCTGCATTGCTAACACGTGCCTCCAGGCGATTATGATGGACTGTGTAGGACCACCTCAAGCAGCACTGACCTATGTACTTGCTGCAAATGGGAAGTATGGCTCCAAGCTTTCTGGCATTCAACATGAAAAGGCAAGGTTGCCTTTTCAGTGTGCAGAAGATACCATCTTTGGCTTAGGTATAAATAAAGGTTTAACTGTACTTATATTAACTTGGATATCTAAATAGAATCTTGACGAGCACAGGAATTTGGAAAGAAATGTCTTCTCTTACCCTCCCTAACATAAAGTATGTCAATGAGTCTGTTGTATTCAACTAAATGGTATTAATTGACCTTTTAGGGGGTATGTACCAAAGTCGCTTAGGGAGAATAGAAAAGATGGAAAAAAAAAGTGGGAATGGGGGGATGGAAAAATACGAAACAGGAAGAGGAGTGAGAGAATGAAAAATGCAGATGGCCACCAGTTTGGACAAGAGTTTGGTCTTAATTACAAAAGGTGAACCTACTGCCTACCCCATAACCCAGCGTTTTCCTTACTAAGAGAATACCTATGAATTTGTGCACACTAATGCCAGGAAACAGGAACAGAAAGTTTATAGCTGCAGAGTTTGCAATAACTAAAAATTGGAAACACTCATCCACAGTAGAAGGGAGAAACCATGGAATACAATGGATTTCTAAACGGTGACAAAAATGAATCAACTACAGTTACGTGCAAAAACATGAATTAATTAAAAAAACAATGCTCAGGTGCCTGGGTGGCTCAGTCAGTTAAGTGTCTGATTCTTGATTTTGGCTCGGGTCATGATCTCACAGTTCGTGGGTTTGAGCCCTGTGTTGAGCTCTGTACTGACAGTGCAGAGCCTGCTTGGGATTCTCTGTCTCCTTCTCTCTTTTCCTCTCCCCTGCTCGCTCTCGATCTCTCTCTCTCAAAATAAATAAATAAACATTAAAAAAAAATAATGCTGATCAGAGGAAGCCAGATTGAGGAAAATGCACATTGTATGATTCCATTCATATACATTTCAAATGGGGAAAAAAAGAGCTGACCCATTGTTTAAAGGTGCGTAGTCGGAAGTCGGGAGTCATCACCTTTCCAGGGAAGGAAGGAGCTGGGATCATGAAGGGGGCATATGGAGATCTTGGGCAGATGATGGTCATTCATTTCTTTTTCTTTTGCAGTTTTATTAAGATATAATTGACATAGAGCACTGCATAAGTTCAAGGGGAATGGGTATAATGATTTGACTTATATGTGTTGTGAAAGGATAACCACAGTAAGTTTAGTTAATATCCATCATCTCATATAGATATAGAAAAAGAAAACCAGTGTTTCTCCTGGGGTGAGATTTACACTTTTAACTTACATATATACTGTACAGCAGGGTTAGCCATAGTCATCATGCCATATATTACATCCCATTTATTTATTTATCCTATAACTGGAACTTTGTACCTTTTGACCACTTTCCTCCAAGTCCCTCTCCCCTCACCTCTGGTAACCAACCACAAATCTGATCTCTTTTTCTGTAAGTTTGTTTTGCTTTTGTTTTAGATTCCCCATATAAATGAGATCATGTAGTATTTGTCTTTGTCTGGCTTATTTCATTTGGCATGATGCCTTCAATGTCTATCCATATTGTCCCAAATGGCAGAATCTCCTCAGTTTTTGCAGCTAAATAATATTCCACTGTATGGATATACCACAACTTCTTTATCCATTCATCCACTGATGGACGCTAAGTTGTTTCTGTGTCTTGGCTATTGTGAGTAATGCTATTAACATGGATGTGCAGCTATCTTCAACATAGTGTTTATATTTCCTTCAGATATATTTCTAGAGGTAGAACTGGATCATATGGTGGTTCTTGTTCATGTCCTGACTTGGCTGGTAGTTATATAGGTGTCTGTTTTAATATAATTTGATAAGCTGCTTTTTGTACTTTTCTGTATGTGTGTTACTTTTCACAATAAAAAAGTTTTTTAAATGTGGAGGGAATGTTATCAACAGGTTCATGGATAAACACATGGTGGTATATCCATACGATGAAATATTACTTTGCAACAAAAAAGAATGAACTGTTGATACAAGCAACAAATTGATGGTCTCAAAATCATTACACTGAAGAAACCAGTTAAAAAGAGGGTATAATCTATTATTCTATTTACATACAATTCTAGGAAGTAGAAACTATTCTGTAGTGGCAGAAAGGTGCTCAATGCTTGCCTGGGAACTGGGCCAAGTAGGAATGAGAGACAGAGTTTACGAAGGGCACAAGGAAATTTCAGGAGTGATGGAGATGTTCATTATCATAATGGTGGTGATGATTTTGCAGGTAGTTAGCAAGGCCCGAATTTATCAAAGTGTGTTTGTTAAATATATGCAGATTGTTGCATGTCGATTATACCTCAATTAGGGTATTAAAAAAATGTTGAGGGGAGACAAATAAGGTGTCAGAAATGCCAATGTAATGGAACAGCCCTGACCAAACCCTCTCACAGTGAAGTGTGGAAATCCTTCATGCCAAGGGGGAATGAGAAGTGGGCAGAGGGAGAGGGAGACACAGAGAGTCCCAAGCAGGCTCCACACTGTCAGCACAGAACCCTATGTGGAGTTCGAACTCATGAACCGTGAGATCATGACCTGAGCCAAAACCCAGGGTCAGATGCTCGACCGACTGAGCCACCCAGGTGCCCCACTCAGTTAAATTTAAATAAAATTATTTCTTAGAATCAGATCTAATTCAAACTAATGTGAAATTATAAGTGCCAAGTATTTAGCTAATTAAATTGAGACTTTGAGTAATTAAACTTTTTAAAAGTAGGATAAACTAATTATTAATTCTTTCTTTAAAGATTTCTTTAAATCTTTCTTTAAAATGCTGAGCCTTGGGATGCCTGGGTGGCTCAGTCGGTTAGGTGCCTGACTTCGACACAGGTCATGATCTCGCGGTTCGTGAGTTGGAGTCCCGTGTTGGGCTCTGCGCTGACAGCTCAGAGCCTGGCTTCTGCTTCGGATTCTGTGTCTCCCTCTCTCTCTCTGCCCCTCCCCCAGTTGCACGCTCTCCCTCTCTTTCAGAAATAAATAAATATTAAAAAATTAAAATAAAATGCTGAGCTCTACAGTCAACACGTTTCCAGGGGGACAGGTAGCACTTCTAAGCATCTTCTGAGATGCTCTAGGCATCCAAAGATTTGATACCGAATGAAATGAATACATATTTTTTATTTTTCTGGAGGAGTATTGTCAGATATTAAAATAATAAATAATTATGTAAAACTATAATGAAAGGTTGAAAAGTGAAGGTACATGCACAAGGTAAAAACTCGCCTCAACAAAGGTAGAGAAAAATCACACTGGATTGTACTTTGAGTACTCTACCTGTCACATGCATATGGACAGAGAATGCATTCGGAGACTTGCTGGGATTGAGTCCATACAAGAAGAGTGATGGCCACTGCCATGGTACTCTTTCGTGCCATTCTCCATAATAGGTACTTATGTATTTTGTTTGCAGTTGTCCCCCAAATTTATGAGAATGAAGCCTTGTTCTCCCCAGGCCCCCAAACTTTTTCTGTTGTCCTCATTCTCCTTTCTGTTCACCCTCATCCACACCAGATGTTCTTCAATCTCATCCTTCAGTAGAAAAGAACTTACTCTTCCTTGTGCCTCTTACCTCACTTCCTTTGTCCTAATGGTAGTATCTGAGCAGAATCAAGAAATAAACTGTGAAAAAATGAGTTGGATCTAAAAGCCTTATGGGGTGCCTGAGCAGCTCAGTCTGTTGAGCATCCAACTTCGGCTCAGGTCACGAGCTCGTGGTTCATGAGTGCGAGCCCCGCATCGGGCTCTCTGCTGTCATTGCAAAGCCTGCTTGGGATCCTCTGTCCCCCTCTCCCTGTACCCCTCCCCTGCTCATTCTCTCTCTCTCTCTCTCTCTCTCTCTCTCTCTCAAAAATGAATAAACATTAAAAAAATAAATAAAAGCCTTGTATCTATTCCATTTTCCCCCCATCAGCTTCAGTTCGTAGGATTTTGACTAACAAATTTGGAATCATCTGAGGAACTTTTAAAACTCATCTGTCATTGTTTTTTCCCCAGTGGCAGCTAAAGATTGCATTCATGGGGTTTTGCCAGAATAAACAGTCTGAATCTTTAGTGAGATCTGTGAAACCCAACTCCCAGCCATTTCTACAGGATGGGTCAAGACGGGGCCTCTTGAGTTTGCCCTTTACAGAAATAGCTTCTCTATAACTGATTCCTGGCATGGTACATTGTGGAGCCCACTAAACTTAGAATATGCAATAGGTTTTTCATTTTTGAGCTTTTAATCGACATGGGAAAATAAGAATTAACCACCAGTGCTCCATAATTGTTACGTTTTAATGTATTCATTAGATTGGAGGTCATATGAAATCAGCTTTTACTGTTTTCATTGATACTTGGGGAAAATGATTTTACAGAACTTTCGGGATGGAAAATCGTACTAGAACATCAAAAGTGCAAATACTAGTAACCGTTATGAGCAAGCATTAATCTACTTTATAAAGCTGTTATTATAAGAGGGATTTGATTTGAGATTTCATGTCTCATGAATTGTGGCAGTGTAGAGCAGGAATGGCTCTGATGAGACATCAAGTCAAATTCCTTCATTTTACAGATAAAACCCTGAAGGTATGTGCTGCTAGGCAATGTCAGAGGTGGGACAGGGACCCAGGACTCCGGGCCTCCTACCCTTACAGAGCAATTCCTAAATCACTGTCACATGAAATACAACTTCAGAAGAGTTTATTCGAGCGCGCGGGTGGCTCAGTCAGTTAAGCATCCGACTTCAGGTCGAGTCATGACCTCACGGCTCATGGGTTCGAGCCCCCAGTTGGCCTCTCTGTAGTCAGCACAGAGCCTGCTCTGGATCTTTTGTCCCCTCCTCTCTCTCCCCATCCCCCACTAGCACACGTGCACACACGCACACACTCTCAAAAATAAACAAACATTAAAAAAAGAGAAAAAAAGTTTATTCAATACACTTAAAGCTCAATAAATTTCAGAGTCGTAAAACTTCTGTTGGAACATTGTATGGTACTAGGTGTGATACCAGGTGGTTAACACACGGTGTATTAGAGGCCCCTGCGTGGCTCAATCAGTAGAGCATATGACTCTTCATCTCAGGGTCATGAGTTCAAGCCCCACATTAGGCGTAGAGCTTACATTAAAAAAACACACACACGATAGGGGTGCCCGGTGGCTCAATTGGTTAAGCCTCCGACTCTCGATTTCGGCTCAGGTTATGGTCTTAACAGTTTGTGAGTTCGAGCCCCGCCCTGCTGGTGATTCTTGGGCCTGCTTGGGATTCTCTCTCTCCCTTTCTCCTTGCCCCTCCTCCCCCCTCGCTCTCTTTCAAAATAAATAAAATAACCTTAAAAAAATACAATATATCACCTACCATCTAACCAAAGATTGGAAAACTTTGACGCTTACAGCTATACACATGTGCACGTGCACACACAGACAGAATAATAGAAAATAAAGGCTCTGGAGAACTCGGCAAACCTACAACCCTCCTGGTACTGGCTGTGTTTCCTCAGGCCATTCTGTAAAGTCCTAAAACCCGAGTTTCACATTTGTGAAGTGAGAAACAAATCACTCTTAGACTGTGAGGGACAGAGTGGACAGTGTGTTAAGCGTTTGGCACACTGCCACCTGACGAGCTTTCTACACGTGTTCGTAGTAAAAAGATGTGCAAACTGTTGTCATTTGGAGGGAGGGGATGAAGGTATGTTGCTTCCCCTGTCATCTGTGCCCGCATGCTCCCTGTGAGGGTTGGTGCCCGTAGGCCCGAAAACTTATGCAAACGGCTTCTGACAAAGGGAAAAGGAGCAGAGTGAGCAGGGATAAAAGAAGGGGTTTGCTTCTGTCAGGACGGAAATGCCACAGAGGAGTCTGAGAAAGGCTAGTCTGCAGAAGTTTCTACAGAGACTGGGGCAGGAGCAGACTTTCTTTGTAGGCTCCACTTTACCCGCTGACCCTTCAATGTTGCTTTTCCTCAGGGTTACCTGCTTCTCTCCCCACCCGTATCAGCCAGAGTAGGCTTGATTTTGCCACAATAACCCATGATCCCCAAATCTCAGAGGCTTCTAACAATAAACACTTAATTACCACCATTGCTTGGTTGCTTGTAGTCTTTATTCTGAAACCCAGACCGACTGAGCAGCCTCTGTCTGGGATGTTGTTGCTTGTCAGAGCAGGTGGAAAAGACCATGGAGGACCTTGAGCTGGACCTCAGAGCTGCACAGAAGGGAGGAGACACACATAATTTCCATTTGCGTGTCGTTGGTCCAAACAAGTAACGTGACCAAACGTGACATCAACAAGATGGTAAAATCTAAACTTCCCCAGGGAGGGGCAGTGAAGCTTTGTAACAGTAACAGTTCACTCCATGACTGTCCTGACCTCAGTGTCATCTCAACTATTCCTGTGGTCAGAGTGACTGTCTGTGTGATCCTAGATTCTGTTGTCTACCTCACATCTCTGCGCTGAAAGCCAGACCCACACACACAGCTGCAATCAGGCAGCTGTCCTTGGTCACTTTAATATGACCAAACTGAAGTCATTTTCTCTTTAGCATTTCATTTCTTTTTGATTAATGACCCACTGTCCACCTGCCCACCCAAATCACACACCTGGGTGTCATCTTTGACTTCTTCCCCTCCTTATTCACCCCATCTCCAGCCCAACCAGAAGGTCCTCTTGATTGTAACCAATAAATGTCCCTTGAATATTTCTGCTGCTTTTCATTTCTCCTACCCCTACTAGTTCAGGATATAGTCCTTCTATTCTGGACTACTTTGGTGAGCTCTTAAAAATCTCAATGGCTCCATGTTTCTCCTCTCCAATTCATTCCGCCCAAGATCCGAGCGATCTTTCTGGTTTGCAGATCTGACGACATGCCCTTCTGTTGACCCCTCTGCATAAGCCCTTGCGTGGCTTGTGATTGAGAATAAAGCTGTGGAACACTAATACGATTCTTCGCCTGCCTCTCCAGTCTCTCCTAAACCATTATTCCACCCTTCACACCTGCTTACATTTCATGCCCCTACCACAATGAGCCCCTTCCATTTTCTCTAATGCGCCCTGCTCTCTCTTACTTCTAGAATACTGTGTGTGTTGTTCCTGCTGACTATTGGGCTCTATTTCTTCTTCAGCTGGCTATGTAGTTCATCCCTCAGATCTCAGCTTAAACATCACTTCCCCCAGGAAGCCTCTGGCTCCTTCCTAAACTAGGTAAGATGTTCCTATTATGCATTTCTGTGTCACCATATTTCCTTTTCTGTGTCACAGATCACCTGCTTACAGCTTACTTAAGCTGTCTTTGCTCCTACACGGTGATCTCTAAGGGCAGTGACTGGTTCCACATTACATTTCCAACTCCTAGCAGAGTGCCTTGAATAGTCTAGGGGCTAGTAAGTGTTTATGGTACAAGAGTACATGGCCATTCATGGTGTCAAACAGTAGGGTTTGGCCTGAGCTCAAGAGCAAAGCCAGAAAGACATGAAAAGGTGTTTGCTTTCTTAATGTCAAGGCAAGCTGAGGAAGGCTAACTGGGCTTAGGGCTAGAGGTACAGTATCAAAGTGAAAAAGACCTCTGGAGAAAGGTAAAGGAAAGCAGGGTCGGGAAGAAGTGAGATCCACTGGAATAGAAGCTTCTCAAGAGAATGGATTTTTGTTTTGTTCACTGCAAAATCCCTGTGCCTAGAACAGTGTTCAACACATATTAGCCAGTTAAGAATTACTTTATTGAATGAATGAATGAACGAACAAATTGTGGATCAGGGTCCTTGGGTTCCAGCACCAACCGTGGCTGATGTAAGCAGAAAAGGAATTTAATAGGAGGACATAGGTCACTAACAGAATCAACGTAAAGACCAGAGAATCGAGCCTTGAAAATGAACAGCAACCAAGAAGAGGTGAGCAGGTGGAACCATGGCCAAGCTTCCATCACAGGAATACCTGCTAAGGAGCTGCCACTGGCACCACTGCTGGCAGACACGGCTGTCCCTGGCCCTGCCACCACTGATCATTAGCTGTAGAGCCACTGGACTCTTAATGCCACTGCCCTCCTTGTGAGTCAGGTCTCACCGACGCTGTGACCTGACTTGACTCCTTCAAGATTCAAAGTCCCGGACAGCAATACCTGACAGGCTGAACCAAGGTTGACTGCCTGCTCAGTGGCTGCCAGAAAGAGGAAGAGAGTAAATATTTGTCCCCTGTCAGCAGAGGGGGCCATGTCACCACCTGTTTGAGATTCCTCCCTAAATGAGACATTCTGTGCAGGGCAGCCTAAAAAAAAAAAATCTTTTAAGTGTTCACTGTGGGAGGACTGGACAGAAAAATTGAGAACCAAGGAAAGTATTTTCTCATTTAAATTATTTAATCGTAAACATTCACTATTAAAAACACAATCAGTTCAGAAGTTTGTAAAGTGTAAAATGTATGTTTCCTCCCTACTTCCCAAGCTCCATCTTGCTGCACGAAGTAACCCCCACTGTCAGATGGGAAGATGTTCTTACACACTTCTTCAAGAAGGTTCTTGGCTAAGAATTGTTTCTTTTAATGTTTGTTTGAGAGAGAGAGCAGGGGGCGGGCAGAGAGACAGGGAGAGAGAGAATCTCAAATAGGCTCCGCACTGCTAGGGCGGAGCCCATGCCGGGCTCTAACCCACAAACCATGAGATCGTGACCTGAGCCGAAATCAAGACTCAGATGCTCAACCAACTGAGCCACCCAGGTGCCCCAAGAATTGTTTCTTAAACCACACAGGGCTGGACTCCATAGCTATTACTGGGTGCTTGTAATTTACATATAGAGCTTTACTGGCTGATGTTTTTTCCTTGGGAATCAAGTGGCTGCTTGGAGCCTCATGCCTGGTGATGGCATCTGTCACTTTGATGAGTGAGCACAATTTGAATTCTGTTGGAGGGAACGTCCTCGCTCTGCCTTACTTGATTTCTGTTGCCAAGGAGACAAGTTCCTATTCAGGATGTCTCATGTGGAGAGTTCTCTAGATTATCTGAAATAATGCTTTGCTGGGATTTTTAAGAAATAAAGTTCTAGAATGAAGCCATCTTCAACTAACCTCGAGTGAAGTTATTCTGGGGGTGTAGCTGTTAATTTTTCTTGTTGTGCTCGTGGCTGGCTGGTCCGTAGTACCCAGGAAGCAGCACTCAGGTGCCCCACTGTGGCTGGGCGGTGCAAACGTCAGACTCTTTTCTTCGAGACCATTTCACACAGAGGGTTGCTCAGATAAGCAAGTTGAATTTTAACAAAGCAGAACTGGTTGTTAAAAGATCATATTTGTAAGAAATACATGAAACAAAGTTGGAAACTGAATAATATGCTTAAGTGAGGTTGGATATAATGTGTCTCGGGTTGTCACGTGGCTGACCCAAATCAGTGAGATTAGCCCCCAAATAAGTATCCAGGGTGGTATCCCATGGGGCCTTTCAAGAGCCTGGAAGCAAATCTAGTACTTTATTCCAGCCTGCTTTGCTCTCTTGTCACATGACTAGGTTTATGTCAACGGAAGATGTTGCATATGTAGTTTCTGAGTGGTGCCAGGTGCTGCTTCTCTACTGAAGAATGGTTGGTAATATTTGGTATTTCCACATGGACGGGAGCAGATCTGCTAAGATTTAGATGAGATCTCAGGATTCCCACCCAAAACCTTTATGTCTGAAATTCCTGCAGTGTTAGTACCTAAACAGGTAGCAGTTCTGTTTTACACCCGGGCTAAATTTTAGGTCTTCTTGATAGAATCTAGTAAGCAGATATGGGTTGAGATTTTAAAATGTGGGTTAATTGAGATGATGCCAGTTTGGAATCTCAGCCAAAATAAAAGTCCACTTTTGGGGGCCATTTTGAGTGTTGATAACAGAGAACAGTCTTCGTTTAAAAATACCATGTTACAACAAATAATTACAGCAAAGCAGTGGTGAATATGACAGAAAGCCATAATATTTTACAAAGAAACACTGGCTCTTTAAAAAATAAGGTACCGGGTCAAGTGGCAACGTTTAAAAAGAGGTGAAAGCAATGAACTTTGATGTTTTCAATTGAAATTAAATTTAGCCCTTGCCTTGGTGTTCTTGACTGTTATACAAACAATCCTCAGTAGACAAGAAATATTGGGAAACTCAGTATCACATGTATCTGTTAAAATACTACCCTTGTTTTGTCTGAACAGGAAGTGAACAATTCTGCTGTGTCCCCAGAGAGAGGCTAGACCATGCCCGGGGCATTGAAGGGTCAGCAACTGCCCAAGGAAAAGAATTAGAGGCATCAGCTGCAGAAAAAGCAAGCTTCGCAGCGGTGGCCACGATGATGATTGTGGTGGCAGCATCAGGGGATCAGTGCTGCCTGGAGAGGGGGTTTGGGGCTGGAATCTGTGGCAGTGCTGATTCTGGTTTCCCTTTCAGTCTCTGGGCCAGAAGCCAGGTGCTCTACTGAGCGTTACAAAATTTTGGTACAGTCACAATTTTCTCCACGGAAATGAAAATACGTGTCCATGGAAGTCTGGAACACCAGGGCTCCTAGTGGCTCTATCCAGAATAGCCCCAAATGGAAAATAGTCCAGAAACTGAAAACAACCCAGATGTCCATCAACAGGTGGTAAGTTGAGTGTTACTCACCAGTAAAAAGGATGCACGTGGTGATGTGGAAAGTCTCAAAATTTTTATGCTGAGTGAAACAAGTCCCCTACCCCCAATGAAAAGAGTATATGCTATATAATTCCATTTATGTAAAACTCTAGAAAATGCCAACTCATCTTTAGCAAAGAAAATAGATCAGTGGCTGCTTGTGGATAGGGTAGAGGGTGGGGTGGATTACAAGGGGGCACATGGAAGGGCATCTGGGTGGCTCAGGCGATTAAGCGTCCAACGTCGGCTCGGGTCATGATCTCGTGGTTCATGAGTTTGAGCCCCGCATTGGGCTCTGTGCTGACAGCTCAGAGCCTGGAGCCTGCTTTGGATTCTGTGTCTCCCTCTCTCTGCCCCTTCCCTGCTCACTCTCTCTCTCTTAAAAATAAACATTAAAAAAAACCCCAAAACAATAGTAAAAGAATATCTGTTTTATAGATGAGGAAGCTAAAGCCTAGAGAGGGTAAGTAACTTGCCCAAGGTCATGCAGCCAACTGGTGGTATGACCAGAATGCCATCGACTCCAAGATCTGAACCCCATAGTAGGAAAAGAAGTGTGAAGACAGAGCTAGAAGAATGAGCAGACCCAGAAAGAAGATTGCAAGAGGCAACATGCCAGTGAGGCAGCGAGGGGCAATAGAGAGCAAAGAGCACGGGAAGAACATCCATTGAGAGCACCTCGTGGGCACTCTTTCTTGTGTACAGGAGCCTGCCTTTTCTCTTTTCTCGTTCAGTTTCCGACTCACCATAAAATTCACCATTTCAAGTATACAACTCAGTGGTTTTTATTATAGTCACAGGGCTGTGCAATCAGCATCAGCTAGTTTTATTTTTATTTTTAAAAAATGTTTAAATGTCTTATTTATTTTGAGAGAGAGATTTAGAGTGTAAGCGGGGGAGGAGCAGAGAGAAGGTGAGAATCCCAAGCAGGCTGCACACGCTCAGCGCAGAGCCTGATGCGGGGCTCGAACCCATGAGGTGTGAGATCATGACTTGAACCGAAATCAAGAGTCAGACCCTTAACCGACTGAGCCACCCAGGTGCTCCAGCATAAGCTAGTTTTTTTTTTTTTTAACAATTTTGGCAGCCCCACAAGAAACTCTATACCTGTCAGCTGTCACTCTCTGTCTTCCCCTTCACCGCACTCAGTACCCCCATCCCTAGAAACTGCTAGTCTACTTTCCGTCCCTATAGTTTTGCCTCTTAGGATATTTCTTATAAATGGAATCCTACAATGTGTGGCCTTTTGTGCCCGGCACCCCTCACGTAGCATAATGTTTTTACAGTTCATCTATCTTGTAGCGTGTGTCAACACCTCATTCTTTTTTATGGATGAATAATATTCCGCTGTACAAATGAGCCACATTCCGTTTATCTGATCATCAGTTGTTGGGCATTTGGACTGCTTCTACTCTTGGTGATTATAGATAATGCTGTCGTTCTCAATCAGTTTAAACAACTGATGGTGATTTTTAAGTGATATAGGGAGAGAGGCAGGTATCAATCATGGGCACACATACCATCTAAGCAGAAGCCTGTTTATTTGCAGGCTTCTGGTTTACCCTACGGTTAACAAAATATGTAGGGACTCTTCTGAAATATTTTCCCACGTGGTAAAGAATTTAGACTTAGGCTGTATAGGTTACGGTGATAGTGTTTCCTAATACTAATGTTTAGGGAAATTATTTGCAAAATAAGTGACAACATTTACTGGGCCCTTTTTAAAATTTTGCGAGTGTGTTTTCCAGTATAATTTTACAGTCATCTCTGTGCTAACTAGAGTTATTATTTTTGTTATGGAAGAGGCCTTGAGGCCCAGAGAAGTTGTACCTAGCACGTGCTGTTGATGTGTGGCAGGGGTCTCTGACCCACCTCTGAGCTCACCTGCAGCTGTATGCAGATAGCTTCTCATTTTAGCCACCGCCATGAGGCTCTCTCAGGAGCCACAGGGGTGAGCTCAGATTGCCTGAGAGCAGCTTTGCAGGGCTGGGGATCTAGTGACCCCAGGGCAACCCGAAACTGATGAGGTAAATACCTACTCTGCTTCCCATTTTTCTTCCGGATGTTCTATAGGAGGGATTAGCAAAGTTTTTCTCTTAAGGACAGATAGTAAATATTTCCCACTTTACACGCCAAACGGTCTCTGTTGCAACTATTCAAATCTGCCCTTTCAGCAGAAAGCCTAGCCAGAAACCGTGCTAAGGGAATGAGCCTGGCTAGGGGCCAGTTAAACTTTATTTACAGAAAGAGGTGGTGGGTCTGATTTGACCTGCTGGCTGAAGTGTGCTGACCCCTATTCTCCGTGATTCCTCTGATTCCCCAGTGGGGTTGACCCCAGAGGTAACCCATTCATTACCACACGCTTTGGGCTTGTCTTTCTTTCCCGTGTTGTCACTTGCACATCCTCACTTGTGCTTCCTGGGATTTCTAACCAGACAAACGTCCTGCCCCCAGTTCCTTTTCTTAGGCCTGTTTTGGGAGGAACCAAACTGAGAAGCCAGGACAACGCTACTCAATATGATCTTTCGACGGGCAAACCATGTAAAGAGGTCACTGGCTCTGGAGTGAGTCTGAGCTGCTGTTCTGTGCCTGAATGGCCCTGGGTGAATGAATGCTTTGACCTCCTTGTACTTTGGTTTCTTCATCTGTAAAATGGGTATTATCACAGAACCTACCACAAAGTGTTGTTAAGATTTTAGGTTAATCTTTGTAAGAGAGGGTGGAGGGCCTAATATAGTGCATTTAGATATTATAAAGCATAGCAACTTTTGCACAGTTTATCAAGTTGTTGTTGTTGGTTTTTTTTTTATTCATGGAAAAGTGCCTTGATGGTCTCTTTGCAGGAAAACTTTATATTGAATTGATGGAAATATGTTATTTATCATGCGTGAGACATATAAATGGCTGACCAAGAGTATGCGTTTATACCCAGTTTGGACCTGGCTTATTTGAAAATCTGTCGTTCATCATGTTTAAACAACACAAAAAGCACAAAGACTCTATTTTTTAGAGCTATATGCTGAAATATTTATGGATGAAATAGTATGTCATGGATCATTTTTTAAATAATCTGTTGGAGAAAAGTAGGTGTGGATATAAGTTAAACAAGATTGGTCCTGAGTTGACAGTTGTTGAAGGTGGGTGGTGGGACCTAGGAGTTTATTGTCATATTCTCTCTACTTTCCTGTTTGAAAATTTCCATAATTTTAAGTTTTTAAAAAAATCTAAAGTTTCAAAAAAATAAAGTAAAAAATTAAAACCCCACGGTTTCAGGGGCACCCGGTTGGCTCAGTTGGTTGAGCATCCGACTCCGGCTCAGGTCATGATCTCACAGTCATGAGTTCCAGCCCCGCGTCGGGCTCTGTGCTGACAGCTCAGAGCCTGGAGCCTGCTTCGGATTCTGTCTCCCTCTCTCTGCTTCTCCCCCCTTGCGTGCACGTGCTCCCTGTCTCTGTCTCTCAAGAATAAATAAACATTTAAAAAAATTAACAAAAAACCCCCACAGTTTCAGAATTTAAAAATAAAACCTTGCTGTTATAAGGACTGCACTGTAGGAAGGAAGAAGGGGGATTATCTCCAGCTAGAGTCTGGGTACCACTATACCCCAATTGTCAATATATCAGAAGTACAAGATCTTTCTTATTCTAATATTTTTAATGTTTATTTATTTTTGAGAGAGAGAGACAGAGCACGAGTGAGGGAGGGGCAGAGAGAGGGAGAGACAGAATCTGAAGCAGGCTCCAGGCTCTAAGCTGTCCACAGAGAGCCCAATGAGGGGCCCAAATTCATAGACCACGAGGTCATGACCTGAGCCTAAGTCTGCCGCTTAACTGACTGAGCCACCCAGGCTCCCCAGGGTCTTTCTCATTCTAAGTATACCCGTGACCCCCAGCAAGGGGGTGTCTTACATGGTCAGCAGCAAGGGAAGGGGCCTCACAACACTCAGGTGGAGAAGACAAGTCCCGGTAACACTCAGCAAGGATGGGAACATGGACCTTATGGTCACAAATTAGCAAACTGCAAAAAGAATATCTGAAAAAGATGTCCAAGTAAATATTTTAAAGAGATCAGGGTATCCTCTCAGTAAAACACTTAGGATCTACAAAGTGGTGATAGTATTTGTCCAGGAGCATAAAACACTGAAGATCTAGAAAAGGGTCACAGTCTTTGCCGAGAGGAGTAAGTCATTAAGAGTTTTAGGTTTTAGGGGCGCCTGGGTGGCTCAGTCGGTTGGGCGTCCGACTTCGGCTCAGGTCACGATCTCGCGGTCCGTGAGTTCGAGCCCCGCGTCGGGCTCTGTGCTGACTGCTCAGAGCCTGGAGCCTGTTTCAGATTCTGTGTCTCCCTCTCTCTGACCCTCCCCCGTTCATGCTCTGTCTCTCTCTGTCTCAAAAATAAATAAACGTTAAAAAAAAATTAAAAAAAAAGTTTTAGGTTTTAGAAAATTACCCTGAAGTTCAGTTGACAATGGACATGGGTTATACCATGGCCCCCACTCTGTGAGTGTAACCAATCTACAGATTAATGCCCAAGAGTCCTCAGGCTATAATGAGCCTTTCCCTTGACTGTAGTAACTCTCATTACTGTAGGAGACCTTGAAGGAGATGAAGGCAAAGGTGGGGAAGCCCAGCCAGAAAGCTGCGCTGAGCTACAGGTGTCGGCAAAGCCCAGGGGCTTCCAGTTCCAGTGGCCTTAGATGATTTCTCCTGAATCTTCATGCTGCTTTTTGAGATTGTGTTGTGGTCTTCAGATGGCTCAGAGTGTTTTCAGATTTTTAACCTTCACAGTATGTGATTTAAAGTTCTTGTGGCTTGAAGGCACCAGGGTGGCTCAGACAGTTAAGCATCTGACTCTTGATTTCAGCTCACGGCATGATCCCATGGTTCGTGAGATTGAACCCTGCATCGGGCTCTCTGATGACAGGGTAGAGGCTGCTTGGGATTCTCTCTCTCCCTCTCTCTCTCCCCCTCCCTCCTGCGCGCGCTCTCTCTCTCAATTAATCAATAAACTTAAAATAAAATAAGATGAAATAATATAAAATAAAACTTCCATCTCTGGAGTCTTAGTTTTTCTGTTACCACTCATGTCCCTGTCATGTGCACAGATAATGTGATGGTTTTGAGTTGATCCGGGCTGCAGAAAAAGTGTGCTGATTTACGGTGGAAATCAAAGCAAATCCACTCACTTGACTGAGTTTGTGAAGTCTTCACCATGTGTTGACTGATGTGCAAGGTCTCTGACAGCTGTAGAGACTCATTACCCACACACATCTCCATTTCTCTCTCACCCCGGCGCACAGACACATGTTGCATTCAGGTCAGGTGATCTGATTCCTTTTCTGGCAAGTTTGGGATGAAAAGCATGAGTGCTGAATTTTGGAATAATATTTTAAAAGATACATGGGAACACAGTGTGGTATGAAAAGCATGCTGTTAATTAATGAACTAGAATCAGGTAGGAATTCCTTAGATAAGAGAGGGGTAGTGTCTTTAATCTGGGAGTGATCATGAATAATTCCTCTGAGCACCGTTTTAAGCTGATACATATTAATATCAGACTTTTAAAAAAAATATCGGAGTGCTATGTGCAATTAGGGCTTAATCAAGGAGGGGCACATGCATGTCACAACTGGCAACAGAACACTGTTCACATAGTTTGAAATTCCCACATTACTGTAGCAGAACATATCCATTACATAATATGATATATAAAATCTACTAGACTCCACGGGTTTGTATAATACCCGTGGCCGCAGGCTCAGATGGCAGGCATGTCCCTTCCTTTCCACAGGAGGGAAAGACGTGAGTATACGTGGTACGTGATACCATGCAAGGCTTTTATCCCTCACGACCATTAAAGCAATAAATAATATTATCCCTTTAGAGGTGAGGAAACTTAGCTCATCACAAGCATATACAGTAAAGGGAGAGGAGAGTTGAGATTCCAACATTGCCTGTCTGACTCCAAATTCCAATTTTTCTTTTACCCTATACTGCTCTTTTGTAAAAGTTCAGAACAGATTGTCTGATGTTTTTCTTTTCCTTCGTCATTACTTTTAAAAAGGTCACTTCTGACATTTGATTTACATTTCCGACAAGCTACGTATCCGTTCTCTTCCTTTCTCTTTTCCTTCCTTTTTTCTTGCATTTATAAAAATGCAACAGATGATGGTTTTCCACGATGTCCTGTGGATGGTACGTTTTATTGAAAATGCCAGACCAAAAAATTTAAGTAGTCGCTGGTGGAATCCTGCACTGGAGATATGATTTCAGCTATAGTTCTGTGGTTTTAAAAATGCTATTTTTGCTGATCTGTACTCAGAACCACAGAAACAGATGGCCACATTTGCTGGATTTGCTGCTGGTTTTGTGCCCCTTTTCTCATATGGTGACCAAGTTTGCTTTTAAAAACATATGCTAAGAATAATGACATTTTTCAGATTGAAGTTGTCTAGTAAAGAAGTATGCTTAAGAAACAGCCTATTAGATCATGGGTGCCTGGCTGGCTCAGTCAGCAGAGCATGTGATGCTTGATCTTGGGGTCATGAGTTCAAGCCCCACGTTGAGCACAGAGTTACTAAAAAAAAGTCTGTAAGATCAACATAGTAGATTTGTCTCCTAGAAAACCCATTCTCTGACCTGTCCACCTTCCAACCCCAAACAATAAATGCCAAACTCCTCAGCTTGACTGTCAAGGGCCTTGACCATGAGGATTTTCATACTTTTCTAATTCCAAGATTTTGTATCCTATTCTCCAACAAAATGGAACTGTCTATTCTTCTTTTTTAAAAAAGATTTAAATTTTTAAAAATATTTACTTATTTTTGAGAGAGAGAGAAAGAGCATGAGTGGGGGAGGGGCAGAGGGAAAGAGAGGGAGACACATAATCTGAAGCAGGCTCCAGGCTCTGAGCTGTCTGCGCAGAGCCCGACGTGGGGCTCGAACCCATGAACCATGAGATCATGGCCTGAGCCAGAGTTGGTTGCTTAACTGACTGAGCCACCCAGGCATCCCTTAAAAAAAGAATTTAGTTTTAGGTCATCTCTACACTCAATGTGGGGCTCGAACCTACAACCCCAAGATCAAGGGTCGCGTCCTCCCCCGGCTGAGCCAGCCAGGTGCCTTATTCTCTTGAAATAGCCAAGCTTTCCTCTTTTTTGCTCATTGCTGTTTCTTTTATCTGGAGAAGTTCTTCTCTTCCTTAATCTACGAGAAGCATTCCATCTCTCTCAGCTCAAATGCCATCTCCTCCAGAAAGCTTTCCTGGATTCGATTTGCTTTCACATCTCTACACCCCACTAGTCTTTGTTTATCCCTTCTTTAGGACACTTAAACTACATTTTTTACTTTATTTCTGCACAGATTCAGAGTACCATTTAGCCCATTTAAGGGATGAATGTGCCAAAACACTTGGGAAGATGGCAATTAGCAATAGTTTCTGCTAATGGCATAATGGGGCAAGGTTGCAGACAGGTGCCTACAGATTTTTTTTTTTTTTTTTTAAGAAGAAGAAAAGCAATTCATTGAATGCCTGCAGATTGGTGTGTGTGGCCTGTTTTGTGAGTCTTCCCACTCTCTGTGCCTTCCACCTGGCATTTTACATATTTACATTGACTGCCTGACCCCTAATGGTAACTGAATTCACAAGCTCTCTGTAGCAGTTAAATTAATCATGTGATACACCAGATCCAAATCATGGCTCTGTCACTCATTTGAACGGCCTTTTGTATTTGAGGTGGTCCTTTTGCAAATAAACAGATTTTTCTTTTCTTCTCTTTTCTCTTTTTCCTTTTCTTTCTTTCATACAAACTTAAATGCAGACATACCCATGGCTATCGGTTAAAGTTCCTGGAATGATTTGGAGAACAAGCGTATTTATCTTTGCACTGAAAGGACTCTCGGTAAAACTGCCTTCAACTTAGAAACAGAAGTGACCCTTTACTGCTGTGCATCAGTAGTAAAGGACTAGGGCTAGGTTGGAGTGGGGCTGGCAAATGTGTGCAGTTGTTACAACACTTCAGTACCCTGTGCCCGTGGCAAACATCATTAGTACTCATACTGCCCAGGACATGACTACTGAGTCTAGCAGATCCTTACGACTCTACTCACCACTGTGTGGTGTATTTCTACTACCAACAGAACAATGCTGGTAAAAGAGGTATATTTGGCATCTTGCAGCTGCTTTAGTCACAAGGGGAGGACTTGAATTTACTGAAGGTTGGTAGGAAGTGAGATCATGTATGCAAAAGTACGTTATAAATTAGGAAAGGCTATGGAGGCAGCTGCTGTTTTCTTTATTGGTTGCTCTGCACTTGAGCTATGTGGTTTTCGATCATTTCAAAATGCCTGAAAAATCAACAGTCAAGGCATGTAAGTTCATGATCACAACAATGATCTCTACCATAATGAACATTCTATTTGAATATAAGGTGGATCGTGTTCCTTCTTATTTCCCTTCCGCTATCCCCTGGTTCTACACTCCTTCCGTGCGAAGGCTCCCACGTTTTGAAATATGTGAACAAGATTTGCTCCTTTTTAGGATATATGAATGAGATTTGCTCCTGCAGAGAAACAGGAGACAGGAAATAGCAAAGGATAAAAGAGAAGAGGCCAGGGTCAGGTCAAGAGTTTCCCACGCCTTCTCCCCAGTCTAGCACAAACCAGATGAAAGCCTTCAGGAGATCCTAGATGTGAAAGGCGGTAATCAAGAGAAGATTGAGAGTTAAGTGGAATGCTGAAAAAAGAGGAAACACATTTGCAGCTTGGACTAACATTGATCTTAAAATGTCTGAATGGTTAAATAGTGTTTATGAACTCTCATTTTGCTTCTAACGTCTTATTGCTTAAGGCAACGTATGCCCATGCCTTCGATTCTGTACAAAGCTTTTTTGGACTCACAGACATCTGATGTCCATCTAGATGACCTGTGAGGCTTTAGGAGTTCCTCTGTGGTTGATGAATTCCAGGGTATAGTGATTTTTCTAGATCAAGAGTTGGTATTTATCATGCATGTTAGTAGTTTGCTGTGGCTACTGACAGTGGGTGGTAGTTATGTCTCTGAATGTCTTATTCCATAAAAAGCCAACTGGATGTGGCTATTTAAGAACCATCTGAGGCAGCCAGAGACCAGGGGTTCCAGATTCCTTCCCCGTCAAAGGATGCTCAGAAGTAACCTCCAGAAAAGATAAAGTCTCAGTGTCAGGCTGCCATTCAGTTCCTTTTTAGAAGAGTCATGATCATGTGACCTTCTCTCCCCCTCACACTTCCCACTGGAGAGTGTTTATTAAGTTTAAAAACTCAAGACAAATCATGAAATGTTTGAGAAGTAATTGTAGGCAGTTCCTTACTCACGTTTTTTAAAACCTAGAGGTCATTCCTGATTCTTTTGTCTCACTTATACCATACTTTCTATCCTTTTGCAAGCCCTGTTGGTTCTTTTTCCAAAACATATCTTTAATCCGTCAGCTCCTATGTAATTTTCACTGCAAGCCCGAGCCTAATTCAAGCCACCACAATAGCCTCCTAACTGGAGAACTGGTCTCTTGTTCCTCCCATCCTCCCCAAGTATTCCATTCTCCATATGGTGGTCAGAGTGACCAGAATAAAGGATTGAGCCATGTGATTCCTTTCCTTAAACCCACCAATATTCCCGATTACATTTAGGATCAAGTTCAGCTCCTTAACACAGCCTTCAGGGCTTTGGCTGGTTTGTCCCTTGCTTATGTCTCTAGCTTTATCTTGAGCCACTTTCTACTCACTTTCTCTGTTGTATTCACAGAGATATTTTTTCCCTTCCATTCTCAGAGCCTTTGCACATGCTTTTCTCCTGACTTGTGACATGGCTACCTCATTCAGGTCTCAGTTTTAGCATTAATTGAGGTCTTTATTGACTGCACATTCTAAAGTAAGTCTCTTGCCCACAAGACTTTCTCTCTCACATTACCTTGTTCCTTCCTTCATAGCACTCAGCACTTTGTAATTATGTATTTCACTGGTTTCCTTACTTGCTTAATGTCTGTCTGCTCCACCAGACTGTGAGCCCCATGAGGGACAGGGACCATGACTGTTGTTCACCATGATGTCCCAGTACTTACTCTTCCCCTGGAGCTGACTGTACGGTGGGTTCTCCACATAAGTACTCTTTGTCTTGGCTCATTGGACACACAGGCCAATGAAGAGTTTCTATAACATGTGGGCATAAGCCCCAACCCATCCATTGCCTTCTTCAATGAAGGAACTGGATCTCTTCTCATATTGTGTGAATGCTAGGGCCCTGTTCTCCTGTAAGGTTCATATCTCTGTGTTTTGAACTTAGGCCAAGCATCACTAGTGTATCTTATGACAAGACTGAAAGTATTGCTGGGGTCAGAATCTTTGTGTCTTAACCCTGCATTCCTCTACTCATAAACCTTAGGCAGGCTGTTTAACTTCTCAGATTTTACCTCTTGAAGCTGTATTTAGAGACCTCAAACGTGCCTAAATTTTGTTTTAATGTCTAATGTTTACATTTATGTGAAATTCTTAGCTTAATGCCTGGTACATAGTATAGAAGCTCAGTAGATATTTGTTGAGTGAATAAACATGAATAATTTAGTCTCTCAGACTTCAGCTTCATTACTTGTAAATAAAGAGGTTTGGCTAGAGGATAGCTTTCTAGTCTGTTAGCCTATGGATTTAGCTATGAGGGTGTTGGTCGTTATAATAATTTGTTGTTATGTGACTATAGATTTTTTTCAGGATTGTTATAAACAATGATAAAAAGTCAAATTCTATACTGAAATAAATCAAACGAATTAAACCACAAATTGGACAAAAAAATATTTTAAAAAGCACCCTAATCCAACAGTAAGCTGGTCTTTGATTTAGTGTGCCTGTGGTCAGAACGGGGCTCGCAGCTTCTCTGAAGGTCTTTCAACGTTTCCAGGGCAGTGATTAATCATTTAGTGTAGGTATCTCCTACACGAAATGAACATGAACTCTTCATTTCAGATATCTCTTTGCATATCCCCAAGGGCAGAAGATATGAAACCATTAAGAAAACACAAACCAGGGGCGCCTGGGTGGCTCAGTTGGTGAAGTGTCTGCCTTCAGCTCAAGTCATGATCTCATGGGTCCAAGCCCCTCATAAGGCTCTGTGCTAACAGCGCAGAGCCTGCTTGGGATTCTCTCTCCTCTCCCTCTCTCTGCCCCTACCCTGCTTGTGCTCTCTCTCTCTCAAAATAAGTAAATAAACTTAAAAAAATTAAAAAGAAAAAAGAAAATACAAACCAGGGGCGTCAGCCTGGCTCAGTAGGTAGCATGTGCCAGCTACTCCGGGTTGTTAGTTCAAGCCCCCCGTTGAAAAGATAGGCAACAGTCTAGCAACCAGTCAAGGGCAGATTAAAGTAAGAAAATAACATCACACTCATTAGAATGTTGAAATTTAAGAGCTTGATAACATCAGGATTGGCAAGGATGTGAAGCAACAGGAACCCATGCACGCGGGTGTAAGTCTAAATTGGCACAGTGATTCTGCAGAGGAGTATGGCCATGTGCAGCAGAGTTGAAGATGTGGACACCTGTAGCCCGGCAGTTCCACTTTTAGGCATGTGTGATGGACATGTGCACAAGGAGACAAGGAAGAGGTGTTGTTCTTGTGGTTAAAAAAAAAAAAAAAAACCGGAAAGGGGTGCCTGGGTGGCTCAGTCAGGTAAGCCTCTGACTTCGGCTCAGGTCATGATCTCACGGCTCAAACAGCTCGTGAGTTCGAGCCCCGCATCTGGCTCTGTGCTGACGGCTGAGAGCCTGGAGCCTGCTTCAGATTCTGTGTCTCCCTCTCCCTCTGCTCCTCCCCCGCTCACACACTGTTTCTCTCAATCTCTCTTTCTCTCTCTCTCAAATATAAATAAACATTAAAAAAATTTAAAAAAATTTTTTTCAATGTTTATTTAGTGTTTGAGAGAGACAGAGCACGAGTGGCGGAGGGGTAGAGAGTGAGCGAGAAACAGAATCGGAGGCAGGCCCCAGGCTCCGAGCTGTCAGCACAGAGCCCGACGCAGGGCTGGAACTCATAGACGGCGAGATCCTGACCTGAGCCAAAGTCAGACGCTCAACCGACTAAGCCACCCAGGTGCCCCCCCAAAATGTTTTTTTTAAAAAGGAAAAATTCTATATCCATGAAAACTGGAGTAGGTGTGCCTGGTGGCTCAGTCTTTTAAGCATCTGACTCTTGATCTCAACTCAAGTCTTGATCTCAGGGTCGTGAGTTCAAGCCCCATGTTGGGCTCCATTCTGGGCGTGAAGCCTACTTTAAAGAAAAAATGGAACAGATATGGGATAGTCATACAATTTATTACAACTGAATTTCAATCAGCAGTTAAAATACACCATGTTGAATATAAAAAAGAAACTGCCAAAAATATAGTATACACTGTGATACCATATAGGAACAAATTGAAAAGCACAAAATGCGAGTTAATATAGTTTGTGGATTACTATTCATGGGGATAACATATCAAAACAGAGAGGGAAGATAGACCTAGCACTAGATGGTGGGTACTCCTGGGCCTGTAGGGAGATCTCTGTAAGTAACATCTTATTTCTTTAAAAAAAATACATTTATGTACCTATGCGCAAATATTTAAAACTGTTAAAACTGGGTAGAAGGTACATGAGTATCTGTCATATTATTCTATCTGATTTTTTGGAAAAAATTTTTTTTTTCTTTTTAAAAAAACATTTTTTTAAATGTTTATTTCTTTTTGAGAGGAAGACAGAGTGCAAGGGGGGGAGGGGCAGAGAGTGAGGGAGACAAAGAATCTGAAGCAGGCTCCAGGCTCTGAGTTGTCAGCACAGAACCTGACATGGGGCTGGAACTCATGAACCATGGGATCATGACCTGAGCCGAAGTCAGATGCTTAACCGACTGAGCCACCCAGGTGCCTCTGGAAATATTTTATAATTAAAAAAACAAACAAACAAACAAAACTTAGAAAACAAGAATGTTGGATGTAATAAAAAGTCCAGCATCAGATTCTGCTCTTTTGTAGATTAGGGATAATTTCACTCCTTTTTCCTTTTGTGGCTAACTTCTGCTTGACTTGGTGTGCATCTTTAAGCCTCAGGCCCTTTGGGTGGGTTTACAGGCCGCAGCGTTGGGTTCCAGGCCCTCTCTGCGTGCTTTCATAGCACCCTCTTTTCCTTCTTGCGACACTCCTCACCCGGCTGTGCAGTTTCCTGTTTACTTGCTGCGCGGGCCCACTAGAGCCTAGCACGCGCCTCTGGGGGCAGGTGGCTTATGTGCTGTAGCATCTCCAGGGACTGGTGTGCACTGTTGTACAACAGATACTTACTAAGAGACGAAGAATTCATGGATGCTTCCATGGTTTAAGTTCCCTGCTGTGCACACAGGGGGCCACAGTTGGATGCCTGAAATCACCAACTACATATACTGTGTATCAGCTATGAACTGAAACTATATAGCAACATCTGGGTGCACCGTTCTTGGCTTGGCCCGCCCTTAAGCCCTGGTACCACAACATCGCAGTTGGAGAGGAGGAACAGAGTGATGGGCTGCTTCCTGTGAGGAAACCTTGTCTTAGACCCACTGACTCCTCTAACTGAAAGAGTCAGGCTGTCATTAAACTTTGGCAGAAGACATACCCCATTCAGCCAATTTTCTGGCACTGTGAGGTCAGGGTCTTTCATTCCGTTAGCCAGGCCACCTCTTCCTAGGGAGGATCACTGCTGCCACCTGCCCCACACCCAGGAGCCCCAGCCCCTGCTTTGTCCCTGGTCAGGTTCCGGTTGGGTTGGGCTTGCCAGTCCCCAGGGTGGCCTCAGCGGGGAGTCTGCTGGAGGCCTCATTTCCTTCTTACTAGCCCCCAGCCAGCTGTAGCCTCGGGGAAGCGCCCTGCTTCCTCAGACCCAGAGAGGACTTGCTTCCTTTTCTTTTTCTTCCTCTCTTTCTTTTGATTATTCATTAGAATCTGCTCCTGTTTCAAGCCCACCCCCATGTAGCCTAGCTGCCATTGCCTCATCCCCTAGCCCCACGAAAGCAGAATTCCACCCCCCCCCCCCCCCCCCCCGGACAAAGCCAGCTGTTGGTTGGAAGGTGGTGGGTGTCTTCAGAACGTTTCTTGACGAGAATAGATCCCTGAAGTCTTAGAGCACGAAGCCCAGTGTTAATAGCACTGAGGACCATTTGCTTTCCTGCACCGTGGAGAGACCATCAGCTCTACCCAGGCTCGACCTTGGGTGAGGTATTTTACCTTTCTGACCCTCAGCTTCTTTGTCTGCCAAATAGAATAAATAGTATCTTTGCCGCAGAGTTTTGAGATGATAATTAGGGGCTACGTGTGATAAAGTGGTTAAGTTGACAGAGTGTTTGGGCCTGAAGCCTGGTTCTGCCCCTGCAGTTTCCCCATCCAAAATCTGGCCTTCCTGGTCCGTCTGCACATTGGAAATGCTCAGAACAACGGCTGGCCTGTAATGAGTGCTTTCCAAAGGTTTGCTGTTTTAAGCACTGTCTGGTAGATAGTAAGCGCTCAATACACATCATGTTCTATTACTATTATTTTTACTTGTCTTAGTTCCTTAGGGTTACTGTAAAAAAAAAAAACACCAGTCCGAGTGGCTTGTGAACAACAGAAATTTATGTCTCACAGTTCTGGAGGCTGAGAAATTCAAGATCAAGGTGCTGGCAGATCCAGTGTCTGGTGAGGACCACTTCCCGGTTCATAGATGGCCGTCTTCTCCTGTTTCCTCACATGGTGGGAGAGGCAAGGGGCCCTGTGGGATCTCTTTTACATGGACACCAATCCTATTCCCCGTGGCTCCACCCTCACGACCTAATTACTTCCAAAGACCCCACCTCCAACTACCATTACGTGGAGGACTCAGTGTTAACATCTGAATTTGGGGAGGCTGTGAACCTGAAGCCTACAGCATTTTGTCCCTGCCCCCCCCCCCCAATTCATGTGTTTCTCACATGCAAAACACATTTATTCCATTCCCAAACCCCCCAAAGTCTTCACTTGCTCCAGCATCAACTCAAAAATCTAAAGTCCAGCATTTCATCTAAAGGTCATCTAAATCAGATGTGGGTGAGACTGGAGATATGATTCATGCTGACATACACGGAGACAAATTCCTCTCTAAGCTGTGAATGTGTGAAACCAAACAAATTATGTGCTTCCAAAACACAGTGATTAAACAGGCATAGAATAAATGTTCCCATTCAAAAAAAAAAAAAAAAAAAAACCCAACTACAAGGTAAAACTCCATCAGATCTTAAGGCTTAAGAAAAATCCTCTTGGCCTTGATTCTCTGCCTTCCAGACCTACTGGGACAGGAGTCCCACCTTCTGGACACACTGGGATGGAGGTCCTGACCCTGCAGTTTTGCAGGGCAGTGGTTGGGCCCACAAGACTTTGGGGTTGTTGTAAGGATTGATGAGATAATATATGAAAATACTTGGCATGCAACAGATGTTCAGTAGATGTTGTTTCCCTCCTTCCTGACCCTTGATCGTGAAGAAGGGGTACTGCAGACAGGAGGCAGGGGACCCACCCTACCACTGAGCTGTAGGCACTCATTCTTGCAAGCTTCTCCCCTGAGGTAAGGAACCAACTCTAGGTTTCCTGAAAAGTTCCAAGGGCTGCTTTGGTATCCTTGCAACATCAGGACCTTGAGATTGGTAAGCAGGTTTGTTTAATTCTGCCTTGACCCTGAGCTAAGGCTTCCAGGCATGAACCCATCACGGGCATTTAATTTAGCACTTATTTCATAGCGTTCCCAAGGGAAGCTTGGAAGGGACCTTGGAGATCTTGAGTGTAACCTCTGAAATGTACATGGTGGAAATGGGCCCAGAGATGCGACATGAGCTGCCTGAGACCACACAGCCAGTCTTGAGTAGGTAGAAGCTGGCAGTGCACATTGGAAGCCCATCCCTGCGTCCCTCCTCGGCGGTCTCTGGAGATGTGTTGCCTCCACAGAGAGAAAGACTCCAAAGGACTGTGTTCAGATCAATCAGATCACTTGAGATGAATTCTGAGCCTCCTCTGACTTATCAGGCTGATTTATCTTCACTTTACCCTGAGCATGGCCTCTGTCAAGTCTGGAAAATCCCAGGTGAAGAGGGCAGTGTCTCAGACCTCCCTACGTTAGAAGCATTGGAGAAATCAAAGGAGACTCGAACATCAAGGGAAAAGGGAAGCCATTCCCTTCTTGTACCTTCTCGTCCCTAACACCTCCTGTCAAAGCCAGCAGAAATTGTTTCCAATTATGTACCTGCTTTAGCTGTATATAGAGACTGGGAGGCAGATGGGTTATTTTATAACCTACGTATTACTTTGCTAAGCTGTGAACCCAGAGGGACCCTTTATCTTCAAGTTCCAAGAGGGGCATTTACCCAGGAATGTGGCTCTTGGGTCTCAACTTCTGGGAAATGTGCTTGCTCTGTGCACCTAAAAATTGCACTGAGCATAACCAGCACTCTCCTCTGGGTGAAATGCAAGTGTACATGGCTCGGTGGATGTTTTGGAGGTATCTATCTCAAGCTATAGCGAGGAAACAGATGTGAATTGCTTTGCGTGACTATAGAGGTATGTGGCTCTGTACCAGGCACAAGTTACCAACATGGGAGAGACATTGTTCTGCTTTTTAGGTGCTTGCTGTGCAGTTCCAAAACTATTGTGATCCAAAAATACCAACATATACAAATTTAGGCTTTGAAAAGAGTGAGAGCATTTACAAGAAGAGTATCCATTGTGTTTCAAACCTGATGCTTTTGTTTAAGACCTCATTTTTCTAGAATAGTTTTAGATTCACAGCAAAGAGTGAGCACAGAGTATAGAGATTTCCCCTACACCCAGCCTCCACACATAAATAGCCTCTGCCATTATCGGCATCCGCCAGCAGGGTAATACATTTATTACAACTGGTGAATCTGTATGGACACAACATGATCACCCAAAGTCCATAGTTTACATCAGGACTCACTCTTGGTGTTGTATATTCTGTGGGTTTGGAAAAATGTAGAATGACATGTATCCATCATTATAACAGCATAACAAGTAATTTTCACTGCCCTAAAAATCCTCTGTGCTCTACCTATTCATCTCCCTCTTCCCATTCCCAACCGCTTGACAACCACTGATCTTTCACTGGTTCCATAGTTCTACGTTTTCCAGAATGTCATATAGTTGGAATTATATTTATGTAGCCTTTTCAGATTGGCCTCTTTCCTTTAGTAATGTGCATTTACAGTTCCTCCATGTATTTCCATGGTCTGGCAGTTCATTTCTTTCTAGCACTAAATAATATTCTATTATCTGGATGGACCACAGTTTATCCATTCACTTACAGAAGGACATCTTGGTTGCTTCTGGGCTTTGGTAACTAAATAAAGCTGCTACAAACATCTGTGTGCAGGTTTTTGTATGGACATAAGTTTTCAACTACTTTGGCTAAATACCAAGAAGCACGATTGCTGGATTCAAAGTTGATGACTTTAAAGAACTAGATGATAGTGGGTAAATAGAAATTGTTTTAGAAGTGGGAAATCACGCTAATTAGAGGTAAACTAAGCCACTTTTTTTTTTTTTTTTTTTTTTTTTTTAGGAAATTGTAATCTATGAAATAAGGGAGAAAGGGGAGTTTTGGTCCAATTTTTATTCACTAATGGATTTGGGAATTAATATTTTTCAGTCTCATTTTTTAGGAGAAACATAACTTTCAGTTTAGAAAAAGTTATTTTTTGGTGAAATTAATGCTGTGCAAGGTGGTGTTTTTAATGTTTTTATTATAAATTATAATAAAAATATCTGAGCTTAAAGCTGAGCATCCGTGTTTAGTTATAACACAGGGTGAGGATGTCAAAAATCTTATGACTAAATTTTCAGTGTTTTCTTTTATGAGCTAATTGCTGCTGGGTTTTTCCATGATTTTGAAACGTGTGTGTACAGTACTTTGGAAAAAAGATTATTTGCTTAAACTTTATAGACTGAGCTAAAGGTAGAAAAACATTGTTTCTATTTTTGGAATGTCTTACCAACTAGAAAATGAACAAAATGACCATACATATTAAGCAAAAATACTGAGGTGGGAACAGATATTAAAATAGCAAATATAGGAGCGCCTGGATGGCTCAGTCTGTTGATGTTAGACTTTGGCTCAGGTCATGATCTCATGGTTCATGGGTTCGAGCCCCACGTCGGGCTCTGTGCTGACAGCTCAGAGCCTGGAGCCTGCTCCAGATTCTTTGTCTCCCTTGCTCTCTGTCCCTCCCCCGCTCACACACGGTCTCTCTCTCTCTCTCTCTCAAATATAAACATTTAAAAAAATAGCAAATATATTAATTTAGCTGGTTAGAAATGTCATAAGCCTTTTCATGAATTGTTACTTTTAATGAAGAGATAAATCTGCTATAAACTGAATTTGTTTTAAAAAGACTGCTGAGGGTAGAGAGAAACTGGTGTGAACTTTACTCTTGAGGGGGTCTGTCACAGACTGGTCCTCTCTAGAGTTAACAATTGAATGGCTCACTTTTTTACACTGCAAAGTCTTACGATTTCTAATTGGGCTGCAGCCAGATTTTAATTTTGCAAGGCTTTTTGATAAATGTACTGAAGGTGACTGGAGCCATTAAAAATGTTATTAAATCTGTTTGCTGTTATTCTGGCTAACAAGAAACTATAACCTGGTAACGGAAATCAAAACAAAATTAGAGACCTAAATTTAAACGTTGATATGGATGCATTAAAGTAGAATGTTCTTTAGCTAATAACCTGAATTTATTATCTACCTTCAAATAAGTCTTCACCAAATTTATCTTTCCTCTTCCCTCCCTCACCAATTTGTTGAGCATTGTTTGTTCTGAA